>NW_003298919.1:639819-709053 GCF_000151645.1 Tuber melanosporum
CAGCCAGTTCTTGGGCGACCCTTTTAACATGGGAAAAACAAACTCTTCACCTTCGAATTACCAACCCCCAAGGCGAAAACCGAATCTTTTGAGATCAGTCGCCCCCTAACTCCTGTTGAGCAACTAGTTGCTGCCGATGAAGCGCTCTCCATACCGTTGGACTATAATGCTTGGCTAGGTGCCATAAAACCAGCAGATCATGACCTCAGGGATCTACTCCTATCTCATGCAAAGACCTATGCCCTCGCTAGTTGCAAAGGTATCGAAGGGCTGAAGCGGTTGGCACTTGATCGCACACTCAAAACACTTACAGCATTCGGTACTATTGAAAGTGGATCTCGGGAGGTTACTTATATCACTGAACTTCTCAAGTATGTGTATGAAAACACGACCTCACTACCTTCCGGCCGTGAGCCGATGCGCAAGCTTGTTGTTAGGTTTACTGCTTTGAATCTTACGGTTTTAAACGCCGACAACAAGATAACGTGTTTGATGAGTTCAAGTGCCGAACTTGCCGGAGATCTCATGTCTGATGTGACTAGAAGAGTGCAAGCTCTCGAGATTGGAGATTCTATCAAGGTTAAGCGGTATATATCCGATTTAGAGGTTTGTGCTCTGTCTGTATATGACCTGAGAGTAGTTGTGGCTTGAATCTCATAGGACATTTCTTTGATTCCATTACTGATGTGGCAAAAAGGTACGCATCGGCGGGGAAGAACCGTGTAATTGCATCCAAGAGTACAATTGGGGAGACCCTAACCTCAATTCCGGGATTCTACTTCCGTAAGCCTCCTACCTAGCTCTCCCTTGTTACTCATACCTCAAAGGGGGTACCCAAACACAGGGATTAGAAAGATATATGGCCAATCATCCCTCTTCATTTCTGCATGCAAACAAAGTTATACCCTCAATGCTGGGGCACCTCTTTCCTGCGGCGGGTGTGCAGAATCTAAGCGAGTTCGTCAGCACTAACCTTGGGAAAAATAGTCCTGTTTGGCTTGTACCGAAGTATACAGAAGTCGAAGCGCAAGCTTGTACCACTTTTAAAAAGAGTACTGTGCTCTCTTCAGGGTATATCCACGACAAGAGCGAGGTGGCTCCGTTTCCGAAGGCGAAGGGAATTATTATTCCATGCAAGGACGGGGGTCCTCTGGGGATCCGACATGTCCAGTTGCTCCGTTCTTCGACCCCTATCACATCTCTGGTTATGGGACAGCAGGTGGGTAAGACTGGGGTTCTGGAGTGTATTAACCACCATTCACCACCCAGTACTGCCGGGGCATCGTATAAGTTCCTCCACCTCATGTGGAAGTACTGATTTCTCGCTTTGTAAGGTAGACTTCCTCCCCTCAGCCATTCTAAATTTCAGGTATTGCGGCGCTGAACTAGATTTCTTACCTTTTAGGAGCCTGCTGGTGGGCTCGTCTCATAACTGTCCAGGCTTAATAAAGAAACATGAATTCTCGGGATGGAAGGGTGAAAATTTATGATTAGGGGTTATGGAAAATTATGTTTAAGGGTTATGGAAACTTATGAATGCCCAGGAAATGATGATCTCAAACTCCATTACCACCAGGCGTGATGTTGATCCTATCCTATCAGTGTCTATTATATTAGTATTGCAATTTTTCCAATGTTGTGATCCGAATTCAGACTGTGATGTCATCGTTTGAGTCTTGTACCGACTTCCAATGGGGCATGTGACTATGTGGTATACCATTAGGGATAGCGGCTTGTTTCAATGCTTTCTCACTCTATGCAATTTGGCATAGGATATTAGACCCAAGGCTTTCTTTCCATGATGGTCATGGCTTGCCCTGAATGAAGGGTGGGCCGTTGGTTTGCCTTCCAAGTTGCGCCCGTATTCGTGTTGCCAAAGTATCTTTTTGGATCTTGTTCGCCCTTTAGGGTTCGTGGAGTTTCGTTTAGTCCCCAGAGTTGTTAGCTGTTCAGGTGGGTATAATTCAGATATCTCCTTGCTTGTGCCCAGCCAGCGTCTCTGTCGATTGCTTACTTTATCACACTCTCAGGTTAAGTTGCGATTTATTTGTTGTGTTCCCACCGTTTCATCCTTTGGCCGTATCCACAAACCCCATAACAATCCATACCCCGTCGTCGAGTTTCCTCATGTAAGACCAATGTAAGCTGCGCAAAGCAAAAGCTTCAGTATTTAGTAAATCGGAATGCACAATAGAGGGGCTCGGAAGGATTGAGAGCACGGAGTATCAATCACATAAGACATACATGTACTTACTATCATAACTGACGAATCAAATCTACTTATCAAGGTGGACTTTGGCAGCCACGGGTTCCAGCCCGTTCGGTACGGAAGCCAGAAAATATAAGCAGTGACAGAGTTTCCCGTGGTGGCCAGCCATGCTCACGGCCTTCCAATCACTCACTGATCCAGCGGAGCAATCCAAACTAGACCTTCACCTATATGAAACTGTAAAATAATATGAAGCGTAGATATACGTCTGTAGGTTTCACAAATACTCCTCTCTCTCGGTCGGTTTGGAGCAGAAGGCTGTATCAGGAATCATATAGCTGCACATTTCTTGCGCCCTTTACCGGAAGTGGATCCGCTCACCCCCGCTTTGTGCCATACATACACTAGGAGTGATATAGAGTGATGCTGATGTGGGAACTGATAATAAGTACAAAAATTGTGGGAGAAAGGAGAGTTATTATCCATCAAAATAAAGGAAACCACATTCCAAAAGCGGGTGCTTGCGCGAAACAGAAGAAAACCCGAACCGTAAACTGAAGTCCATTCCAAGCCGAGGAAATTTGGTAAGGGGCAGCATACAACGTCTACTGCATCTTGGAAGTTCCAATAACTTGAAGGCCTAGATCTATAAGTAGATAATTGTATTCCTATGTGTATACTATGATAATGGAGTCAAATGTGCCTCCTCCCCTTACTTTCACCAGAATCACATGAGCTGGAAATGATATAATTAAGGTCTTATAATTTATTCTGTTCTATGAATTACTTAATAAAAAAAATTGCAGTTTTTCTTTTTTCCCTCCCACTACTGCCCTTTACTAACTTTATGTAATTATAATTATCAGACTAATGAGTATAAATAAAGAGAACAATCAATCAATCTACTTACCTCAGGGACAACCTTCACTATCCTTTACAATAAGGACCTTAAACTTGTCTAACTTCTCTTCCACTCCATTGTATTTTTTTCTTTCTTTGATTTTCATATAATATAAGAACAGAATAGGAAGTAATGTATTGTCACACTCTGAGACTCCTATTTTCCTGCCACATAGTTTGACAACATCAGGTTGGCTATTGTGAGTCTCCCCCTCTTCACTCTGCCCCCTCGCTGGTCCCAACCTAGGAGTATGGTTAACTGTTCTATCCTCTCCTGCCTTTGCTTCGCTTGTTCCTTGTCCGCTCAATGGAAGAGTTATCTGAGCTGGCCCAGTAGTCCTGTCTTGCTATAGGGGCTCACTTAGCTCTGGCACAATTGGCTTTCTCTCTTCATTTCTGGTTGGCACTGGTGGTGGTGGATGTCTTTCTCCCCACTTGTACAATCTTCATTGGAGAATGCCTCTATTAGGTGGAGATGATCTGTATAGACTCAGAATTGTCTAGGCCAATTTAGATTCGTTTTGTAGATGGAGATTTGTCTGGGAAGGCTCAAAGGGTTTCTTGTTTCATTTATGGCTACTAAGAGTGAAGTAAAATAGAATAGAATCATGTGAACAATATTATATTGTTAAGATCTTTTCTCCATTACTTTATGATGTCTAAAAGCTTGTAAGACATTTCGATATTTATATTCTGTGTCTGAGTGTTTGCGGACTACTTCGATCTCTTAAACAAATTATGTACTTCTCTAATTATAACTTGCAATATTGGGTATTCTCCTGAAGTGCAAACACTAGGAGACCCTGAAAACTATCACACTCTCTTCAGTAATTACTATTTCGTCAATTAGAGAACTGTATTGCTTCCAATAGTAATTATCTGATCTTTGGAGTTCTCAGACTTATAGCCTAGTTTTCAAGTTGAACTGTGTTGGCCGCAACTGTCTCTCCTATTGAAGAAATAATCAGTTTCATCTACAGGGCGCGTCTGCAGAAGTAGTCGTATATGCAACCTTTCTAGGTTGCTGATTGTAAACTTTGATAACTCCTAATCCAACTAATAAATATCTTCTGGATGACTTCCTATTGATTTGCTGGAAGATATTCTACCAGATTGGCAGATAATTACCTAGTTGGCAACTTCTAGTTGTTCTAGGTAACAGGGCTTTTGTTATTGTTTTGTATTGGTGATAATTCCTGTAACTATGACTTATTTCGTTACTTAGTTATAACACTCTGAGAAGTCTATTGATTTCTTCGATGATGCTTCCTAGCAGTTCTAGACTCTTCTAATTATCATAAGGTGGATAAGAATGGGTTGGCTCTTTGTAGAAATCCTCTAACATTCAATATCATATGTTTGTGCGAAAACATCCCATCACTTACAGCCTGTGTTAGGCGGAGACAACTTGATAGACTTCAGGATTGTCTAGGCCAATTGAAATTTGTTTTTGTAGATGGAGATTTTCTAGGAAGGCTCAAGTTCACTCTTTTCATTTATGACTACAGAGAGCGAAGTAAATTTGATAAAGTAAGATAGAATCGTAAAAACAATATTATATTGATAAGGTCTCTTCTCTGTTGCTTGATGATGTTTAAAGCTTTGAGAGGCACTTCGATATATATATTCCACGCCTGAGTGTTCACGGGCTACTTCTATTTATCATGCTACTATGTGTCACGAATGTGGCTTGGCATGAAAAAGGTTTTCACATGACATATGGTTATGAGTCACAGGTATGTTATTGTTTCACACATATGACTCATTCAAGTCATATAATTTGTTATGTATGGGATTTGTGATGCTTTCAAACATGGCTCAAATATGAGTTATGGGACGTGCGCCTGGCAAATGTGCCTTGCGAGTGTGCCTTGTGGGTATGCCTTGTGCATATGATTTATGTTTCGCACATAACCTCATTATGAGGTCATGGGTTTCACACATATGACTCAGTCGACTCATATGACTTGTTCATTGCGTTATGATTGGTTTATGAGTTTTGCACATGACCTTGTTATGAGGTCATGGGTTTTGAGCAAGTGACAATCTTGGTCACATGATTAGTTTGTTATGATTTAATTTTACTTATGTGACCACTTTGGGTCACATGACTACGGGTGGGAAGAACACTATATAAGGAGGCCGATGCGGCTGAGGAGGATAGGTTCTTTATGCTTTATTCTAAGTACTTTTCCTACTTATTATTTTAACAAATATAAAACACCTTTACGATCTTTATTTTTATTGCAACGTTATTGTTACGCCAAGGAAAGCTCTTCATGAAGAAGAATTAGAGAAAGCTTATGATAGGGGTTCCTGATAGAAGACAAAGGTCTTGTACTATCGGTAACGTAGGCAGAGGCCTAGTGCTATTGTAAGACGAAAAAAGGAGAAGAAAGAGGAGAGAAGTATCGTTCCCCATCGCCAAGAACTAACCATCCAAGGAGGGATCGTTACACTATGTACCTTTCTGATGGTAACTCGCAACATCGGGTATTCTTGAAAGATGCGAACACTTGGAGACCCTGAAATTTACTAAACTCTTTTTGCTAATTATGATATAACTAACTCGGAACCATACTGTTCCCAATAGTAGTTATCCGATGTTTAGAGTCTTTAGACTTATGGCCTAGTTCTCAAGTTGAACTGAGTTGGCTCCAATGGTCTTCATTATTGATGTAATGATCAGTTTCACTTGCAGGTTGCATCTGTGAAGGTAGTCGTAATCACAACCTTTCTTGGTCGTTTGACTTTAAACCTCTATAACTCCCTACCCAATCGATAAATATCTTCCGGAAGGCTTCCTACTAATTCGCAGAAAGCTATTCTATCAGGTTGATAATTATTCCCTAGGTTAGCAACTCTTGGTTACTCTGGGTAACTCTGCGAAGTCATTTATGCATCCTTCTTAGGTCACCGACTTTGAAGCTTAATATCTCCTGATTCAACCCATAGATTCTTATTCAGTAACTTTCCTTGTGTAGAGGAGAAGCACTTCTATGGGATAGAATCATATTCCCTCGGTCAGATATTCTCAGTTGTTGTGCAGAGAGCCTTGCAGTTACCAGTAACATTGGTAGAAAATAACTCAATTACCAGAAATAACTTTGATGACAACAGGAGTTGAACACGTGACCTTCAGCAAAGAGTTATGTGATGTTCCAATTAAGCTATGTAATTGAGATTGATATGTATGATGATATGTGGGCCCCTTAAGGGGGCCAGAAGGAGGCATTGGAGACTAGAGATTCAGATTCCGGGTAAGGTTACCCTACTTAGGATGACTTCTGGGTATCGGATCCTGGTATTCCTAACAACCTGTACCAAGATGTCTCAACCTTGAAGCCTATTAACTCTCTAGATAGTTGATGGATTTACTCTGTAAGATCCCTACTCATATAATCTGTGAACAGGTTCTGGTCTGATAGATAGTAGCGATATATACAGTGTTATTCTGACACCTTCCATTTTGTAGCATTATAGTCACAGGACACAAGTAAGATAGATATGTATGATGACTTGCGGGCTTTGTAAGGGAGCCAGAGGAGGGTGTTGGAGACCAGAGATTCCAATTCTGAATGGGGTTATCCTACTTAGGGTGGTTTCTAGGTATCAGATCCTGGTACTCCTAACAGTCTTAGCTAGTAACTTTGCAGTCTGCCATGCTGTGAGATTTGACCATACTCTCCTAGTCACCTAGTTCAAGATGTGGTTACCTTCCTCACCTCACCATTCCTCCTCCCTACTATCGGTATGATTCTTCCCACTAAGTGATACTATCATTCAGAGAATAAGGACTATATGAGAGATGCGTTAATAGAGCAACTGTTCCAAGTTGATACTGGTCAGGTTTGTACTGGAGTCTCAGGTCTTTTCTACCTTTTTCTCTTCAGTTGTATCTGCTGGTACCTAACTACTATCAGCTGGTACTCTACTGCTATCTCCTCTTTTACTACCTTGGGTAGCCCTACTGGCCCTCTCTGATAGAAGGCTTTATGCTATTGTTTTACCAAGACCTCCCACTTACAGTGACTATACTTTCCTTATAGTTTCTCTAACTCATACTTCTGTACTACACCCTTAAGGTATACTATTATATCATCTATGAGATGTGCCTATTTGTTATTTCAACTTTACCGGTATAGTTGGTCCCAAGGGTCTGGCCAAGAATCTGGTTGTTGTAGGTGAGGGGTTGGATTTGGCATTCAGTTTACAGTTTCCTTAGTGTATATTTTCTTCTGTTCAGTTCAGGTTGTACTGTCAGTATGGAGGATTCTCTTGCTTCAAAGAATGAGTTTTTGGGCTTTCAGTTTTTACTTTTATAGACAGCTATGCGGGAGACTGGCTGTAGAGTTTTTTACAAAGATAGCTGGTTGGAAATTGATGGCTCGATGCAAGACCCTTTCAGATTCAAGTTATAGGATACAAGGTTCAGGTATCTGGTTGTTGATATTAGCATTTCTAGTTTCACAGTTTCTCTTTTAGCTGCCGGAGAACAAGTCAGAGTGGAGGTTTAGGATCGGCATCACAATGAGCTAGTTGGACCTCTATACCTTATTGTATGTAGAAACAGAGAAATAAAAGAACCAAAAAAAACCAAAAAGAGTAATGTATTATATGTAGAGTAGTTCTTAAAGTAGGTCATATGGATATTGCATATTTGTTATACTGATTTGTACTCTATATTATCCATCATCTCTATGTTTTCACTTATAATCTTAAAATTCTGACTCTTCTTTTAACTTTGTTAATTTATTATTTTATTTACTTATTTTGCTTTAAAATAATCGATTTAGAGTAAATAGGAGTCTGTTTAAGGTCATGGTGGTTAAGGGTATTGCAAACTCCTATGTAAGTTTAAGTACCAAATACAATTTTGCTCAAATAAGTTGGAAAAGCTCTACTGAGAAGACAATAATGACTATTATTGTACATTGATAAAAGTAACAGCGATTCAACAATCCGTGGCAACCCACCCTCTTCATCACCTCGCACTCTCAATAGTACCTGAAAACGTTACTCTAAGTCAACCAAGAAGAAACCATTCTGCTCAATTCTCTTTTTTAATAAACTATGCCTCCTATTTTTCGCAGTCATGTCAAAAAACCTATTCCCTCCACACATCTCTCTGAGTTTACCAGGGGGAGGATTCTCAGGTTACACAAGACTCAGATAAGATATTAGCAAATTTCCCACTATTTTAATATCCCTTACACTACTGTCAGAGATACAATTATAAAGGGACATCCAGTAGAAAAGGAGAATAAGGATAGAAGAAGACATTCTAAAACTATCAAGTCAGAGGATGATGCTATGATAGAGGAAGCTCTTAAAAATTGCCAAACTACCTATTCTGATATTGCTGAGCAAGTTGCTCCCAATGTTTCTAGTAGGACAGTAAGGAGAATACTTGAAAAAAAGCATCTTAGAAAGTGGATGGTACAAGAGAGAGTTTATTTGGATGAGAATCTAGCTCAAGAGAGGTTGGAATAGGTATTAGCTCATAGGTATTGGACAAAGGAGATGTGGAGAAGGAAGGCAATTTGGGGGGATGAGGTAGCTGTGGAAAGGGGAGGAGGAAGGAGGAGAAAATAGACTTTCAATTACTCATATAAGAAATGGAATAAGGATTGTGTTGAACCTAAGGCTAGGAGATAGGAGAGAGGGATTAGCCAGATGATGACTGGTTGTTTTTATAGTCAAACTTGTGGTCATTTTTCGCCTGTTTTTCCTGATCCTTCTTCTGCTAGGGGTAGAGTTACTGGGAAGTCAATTATTGATGTTTATGATCATTATAACTTTCTAGAGATATGGGAGAATATCAGAGAAAAGGCTGGAGAAGAAGAGGTATTTTTTATCATTGACAATACTAAGACTCACTTGCCTTTTAGGAGATGGCTCAGATAGCAGGGTATTACACTGATAGAAATTCCTACCTATTCACCAGATCTCAATTCAATTGAAAATATTTGATCTCTAGTGAAAGTTAAGCTTCACAAGTACTACTCTGAGCTATATCTTATAAAGGGTGATGTCAATATGGTCAAGAAGGCAATAGTAGATACCATTACTCATTGTTGGAAACTTCTTGACTTAAAGGTTTTTGATACTTTAGCTGGATCAATGGTGAATAGAATAGAGGTATCACGAATGTGGCTTGGCATGAAAAAGGTTTTCACATGACTCATAATTATGAGTCATAGGTATGTTAGTGTTTCACACATATGACTCAGTTGGGTCATATGATTTATTATGTTATGATTTGTTATGTTTCGCACATGACTCGATTATGAGTCATGGGACGTGTGCCTGGCGGGTATGCCTTATGAGTGTGCCTTGCGGGTATGCCTTACGCATATGATTTATGTTTTGCACATGACCTTGTTATGAGGTCATGGGTTTCACACATATAACTCAGTTGAGTTATATGACTTGTTTATTATGTTATGATTGGTTTATGAGTTTTCACATATGACCTTGCTATGAGGTCATGGGTTTTAAGCATGTGAGCCCTTTGGTCACATGACTAGTTTGTTATGATTTGGTTTTGCACATGTGACCACTTTGGGTCACATGACTACGGGTGGGAAGAACACTATATAAGGAGGCCGATACGGCCGAGGAGGATAGGTTCTTCACGCTTTGTTCTAAGTACTTTTCCTCATCCTTGCCATCACTTTGTCCTGAGTGTTTCTTTCGCACCCATGGTGGGCCTTGATGCCTTGGATTCTGGGGGAGATATCTGAGTTCGCTCAGTAGTTCCTAGGGTCTTTGGTGTTGAGGTCTGTTAGGTATTGCGTGGCGGACTACTTGTTTGCTTCTCATTTCATCACCTGATAGTTTCTCACGATGCTGTCACTTCGAGCACTTCATCACGGTCGCATATGAGCCCCTTTTGGTAAAATGTCTACGGCTTCCTGTCCATCGTCTACTTGCAGGTTTTGTGTTCAATTGGGGGGATTGAACATTGTGTTTGGGGAGATTACCCGTGTCGTTCTTAGGGCCAGCTCATGTCTTTTGTTGGGTTTTAACGGAGTCCTTACTTCTCGCGATACAAAACGCCCTTAGGTTAGACTGATGACCTTCCCAAGTATCAACGCGTCGTACCGGCCACATCAATCCACTGGGGAGGAGGCCTCGCCGGCCCCCCCCTTCCTCATTACTACATGTCTCTACAGTCGGAAATCCTACGATGTTGTTTATCACCATTCCCTTGGAGATTTGTTCTTGTAGCATTTACGGTGGTTCAATCAGGTGTCTCCTCTCTGCCTTGGTGGGGATGGCCTTAACCCTGAAAGACTCTGCCCCTTGGTGGAGTTATCTATGACTACCCGGGGTGGTGTAGGACGATTGGCTACCAGACACTCGCGTTATCTGTGTGTTGTGTTGGTTCGGTTGTGGTTTGTGGTTGGCGGCTTCACCTATTGCAAGTGGAGCCTACCTTCTGTTTGACTGCTTCTGTTTTCCTTGCCCCTCCTTTCTTGTCGCATTGGTTGGGAGTGCCTCTTGCCTAATGTTTGGTCTGTGCATTTGCCGGACCTGTGGGACTGGCTTCGGCTAGCTCTGCCTGACCTTTTCCCGGCCCAGTTGGACTTCGGTCCGGTTGGGTGTAACGATCCCTTTTCCGATAGTTAGTTCTTGGCGACGGGGAACGATACTTACCTCTTTTTCTTCTTCTTTCCCTTGTCTTACGATAGCTCTAGGCCTTTGCCTATGTTACTGATAGTACAAGACCTTTGTCTTCTATCGGAAACACCTATCGTAAGCTTTCTCTAACTTGTCTTCGTAACGAGTGCTTCTTGGCGTAATAATAAGGTTGCAACAAGGATAAAGATCGTAAAGGTGTTTTATATTCGTTAAAGTAATATGTAGGAAAAGTACTTAGAAGTCAATCTAATTTTATTTTAACTCGTACCGCCAACACTAGCATATGACGAGCCCCCGCCGGCACAGGGATACCGCTAACCGGCATACCACTAGTCCTAGGCTAACTAAGTCTACGGTCCCACACTTGTCATCCCCGAGTCATGCCCGCACGGAAACTAATTACAAGACCATCAAACAACCCAGCGCCCTTCCCGGTCCAAGTCCGTAGCCCCTCTGGTATGAAGCCAACCAGCACCAAGCATAGCCGAAGCCGAGCAAGAGACCGACCCAACCAGGTTCCTCGTCCAACAAAATTAAAACCACTACCACCCGGTCTAAATACCGTCCCGCAACACCTCCACCACAGTAGAAAACCAACAACAAACCAAAATATAAACTACAGGCGACACAATGGCAGAGAGGAGGTGACCAACATGTCCGCCTCTCGCATCCGCATGCCAGGCCGTCGACCCTATAAACCCACTTTGCCAAGTGCCTCCGAGGAGCGTAATGGTGAGGAGGACCTGTACCCGCTGCCTGCCCCCCAAAACAAACTAATAAACAAAGGAAATACATAGAGGTGGTGACAGACCGAAAAAGTCAGTGGGGCCTATTTCCCACCCGTGGTGCCTTGCCCCTGCCAGCCGTGCCCATTGCCAAACCAAAGAAACCAAACAAACTTCCACAACACCCAGCACGCAGAACCCAAACAAGTCCAACCAGGTGGTCGCAACCCACTATCCGCACAGGTGGCCATCAGTCCAGCGGTCCACCGGGGAGCTTTACAGCACTCAGCAGCTTTGCCCAGCAGCCCAAACCGGTCCGGAAACACTTAATTAGACATCGCCCAACCTGACGCATGCCCGACCAGTGCTCGCAGGTGCCTCTCCCCCCCCAATCAGCCCCTTCCAAGCCCCACACACCAGACGCCTCAGAGCCCATCCAGCCCCCCCAGCCCCTCAGACAGATTAACCATCTGACGGCCATAGGACAGCTTATACCCAGCCCCACCAGGCAGCCATTGATCTTGGCCACACGAACAGAGCCCCAACCCCCAGCACCATATAGCCGAGGGGAGCCCACCAGCCACAGCCGGGAGCCACAAAGGAGGCAGCACTAACACCCGAAGGTGGCGGCACCAGCCACACCATCCAACCCAGCCGAACCAAAATCCAACCGAGTCGGGAAAGAGTAAGCAGAGCCAGCCAAAGCCAGCCCCACAGGTCTGGCAACAGGCACGGACCGAACAATAGGCAAGACGCATCCCCAACTGACGCGACAAGAGGGGAAGGGCGAATCGAACAGAAGCAGACAAATGGAAGGTAGGCCCCCCTTGCAATGGGTGAAGCCGCCAACCACAGACCACAACTGAACCACCCAGACGCACAGACAATGCGAGTGCCTGGCAGCCAATCGTCCCACACCACCCCAGGCAGCAAATAAAAACCACTCCAGGGGGTAAGGTTTTTCAGGGTCAAAGCCATCCCCACCGTAGCTAGGAGGTGACACCTGACTGAACCACCGTATATGCCGCAAGGACAGAACTTCCAAGGGAACGGTGATAAACAACATCGTAGGATTCCGACCGTAGAAACATAAAGTAACGAGGCAGGGAGGGGCCGGTGAGGCCCCCTCCCTTAAGGAAATGATGCGGCCGGTACAACGAGTTGATACTTGGGAAGGTCATCAGTCTAACCCAAGGGCGTTTTGTATCGCGAGAACTAAGGACTCCGTTAAAACCCAACAAAAGACATGAGCTGGCCCAAAGAACGACACGGGTGATCCCACCAAACACAATGTTCAATCCCCCCAATCGAACGCGAAACCTGCGAGTAGACGATATACAGGAAGCCGTAAACATTTTACAGAAAGGGGCTCATATGCGACCGTGATGAGTGCTCGAAGTGCCAGTATCGTGAGATAACCAGTCCAACGAAATGAGACGCAAACAAGTTATCCGCCACGCAACACCTAACAGACCTCAACACCAAAGACCCCAGGAACTACTGAGCGAACTCAGATATCTCCCCCAGAATCCAAGGCATCAAGGCCCATCATGATGGCGAAAGAAACGCTCAGGGCGAAGCGACGGCAAGGACGTGGAAAAGTACTTAGAACAAAGCGTGAAGAACCTATCTTCCTCGGCCGCATTGGCCTCCTTATATAGTGTTCTTCCCGCCTTTAATCATGTGACCTAAAGTGGTCACATGTGCAAAACCAAATCAAAACAAACTAGTCATGTGACCAAAGTGATCACATGCTCAAAACCCATGACCTTATAGTAAGGTCATGTGCAAAACTCATAAACCAATCATAACGCAATAAACAAGTCATATGACTCGACTGAGTCATATGCACGAAACCCATGACATCATAATAAGGTCATGTGCGAAACATAAATCATATGCGCAAAGCTTGCCCGTAAGGCATACTCGTAAGACATACTCGTCTGGCGCATGTCCCATGACTCATACTCGAGCCATGTGCGAAAGCATCACAAATCCCACACATAACTAATCATACAACCCGAATAGGTTATATGCGTGAAACAATAACATACCTGTGACTCATAACCATGTGTCACGTGAAAACCCTTTCCTTACTAAGTCCCGTCCGTGACATTGGGTTAGAGGGTGTGGCTAGTGCCGATGCTTTTGGGTGTTGGTGCTACCTCCTTTTTGGCTCCTGGCTTTGGCTGGTAGCCCCCCCTCGGCTAGTATGGAGTTGGGGGTGGTGGCTCTGTTGGGTGGCCAAGAGCAGTGGCTGTCTGTCGGGGCTAGGTATAGGCTGTCCTGTGGCTATTGGATGGTTGACCTGTCCGAGGGGCTGAAGGGACTGGATGGGCTGTGTGGTGTCTGATGCATGGAGCTTGGGGGGGGCTGATTGGGAGGGGAGAGGCACCTGCGAGCACCGGTCGGGCATGCGTCAGGTTGGGCAATGTCTAATTAAGTATTTCCGGCCTGCTGGGGCTGTTGAGGTGAAGCTGCTGAGTGGTGTAAAGCTTCTTTGTGACCCAGCCTAGCTGATGGCTACCTGTGCGGATAGTGGGTTGCGACCACCTGGTTGGACTTGTTTGGGTTCTGCGTACTGGGTGTTGTGGGGTTTGTTTGGTTTCTTTGGTTTGACAGTGGGCATGGCTGGTGGGGGCAAGGCACCACGGGTGGAAGATAGGCCCCACTGACCGTTTTGGTCTGTCACCAGCTCTATGTATTTTTTTTTGTTTATGGATTGTGTTTTTTGGGAGACAGGCAGCAGGTACAGGTCCTCCTCACTATTACGCTCTTCTGAGGCACTTGGCAAAGAGGGTTCATAGGGTCGATGGCCGAGCATGCGGATGCGAGAGGTGAACATATTGGTCACCTCCTCTCTGCCATTGTATTGCCTGTAGTTTATATTTGTTTTTAGTTTTGTTAGTTTTCTACTGTGGTGGAGGGTTTGTGGGACGGTGTTCAGACCGGGTGGTAGTGATTTTATATTTTGTTAGACGAGGAACCTGGCTGGGTCGGTCTTTTGCTCGGCTTCAGCTATGCTTAGTGCAGGTTGGCTTCATATCAGAGGGGCTATGGACTTGGACCGGGGCGGGCACTAGGTTGTTTGATGGTCTTGTAATTAGTTCTCCTGCTGGCATGACTCAGGGATAGTAGGTGTGGGACCGTAGACTTGGTTAGCTTAGGACTAGTAGTATACCGGTTAGCGGTATCCCTGTACTGGTAGGGGCTCATCGTATGCCAGTGTTGGCGGTACGAGTTTAAATAAAATTAGATTGACTTCTAAGTACTTTTCCTACTTATTACTTTAACGAATATAAAACACCTTTATGGTCTTGATCTTTATTGGAATGTTATTGTTATGCCAAGAAAAGGTCTTCACGAAGAAGAGTTAGAGAAAACATACGACAGGCGTTCTTGATAGAAGACAAAGGTCTTGTACTATTGGTAACGTTGGCAGAGGCCTATTACTATCGTAAGACTAAGGAAAGAAACAGAAGGAGAAGAGAAGTATCATTCCCCATCGCCAAGAACTAACTATCCAAGGAGGGATCGTTACAAGAGGCAATTAATAAGACTGATGGATGGTATACTAAATATTAATTTCTACTATATATTTATATCTTTTAATTTTTTTTTTTGGTTTTTATGATAGTGAATTGGTGGGTGAGTGTGGTTATTATTGCTGAAGATTTCCCTCTGTTGAATCGCCGTTAATTTTATCTACACATAATAAAATAATCAATCTACTGATGATATAGAGAACAGTAATAGTAACAGAATGAAGAACAATATAAATGAAGTTAAAGTGGAAGATTGAGATAATAATTGAATTCTGACAAGAAAGGATAGTGAATGGCTACTTATGGATTAATAGGAAGTCATCTGAAAGATATCTGTTGGTTGGATCTAGAGTTATGGAGGTTTAAAGTTGGTAACCTAGGAAAGTTGAACTTACGACTACCTCTACAGATACAACCTGCAGATGAAACTGATTATTTTATCGAGGATGGAGGCAATTGGGACCAACTTATAAGTCTAAAAACTCTGAAAATCAGGTAATTACTATTGAGAACAGTATAGTTCCAAATAAGCAAAATAGTAATTATCGAATAGGGTATAGTGGTGTTAGGTGGAGACAACCTGTAAAGACTCAGAGTTGTCTAAGCCAACTAAGATTTGTTTCTGTAGATAGAGATTGTCTAGGAAGGCTTGAAATGTATACTTATTTCGTTTATAACTACTAAGAGTGAAGTAAAGTAGGTAAAGTAGAATAGAATGGTAAAATAATATTATAATGTTAAGGTCTCTTCTCTGTTGCTTGACAATGTCTAAAAGCTTGAGAGATACTTCAATATCTATATTCTACATCTGAGTATTTACAGACTACATCTATCTACTATACAAATTATGTACTTCTCTGATTATAACTTACAACATCGGGTATTCTTCAGAGGTGCGAATACTGAGAGACCCTGAAAACCACCACACCCTCTTTGGTAATTACCATTTTGCTAACCTAGGAACTATACTGTTTGCAATAATTATTATCTGATCTTCCAAGTCTTTAAACTTATGGCCCAATTATCAAGTTGAACTGAGTTGGTCCTAATTGTCTCTGTCATTGGTAAAATGATCAGTTTCATCTGCAGGTTATAACTGTGTAGGTAGTTGTAATTGCAACATTTCTTGATCACCTGATTTTAAACCACCATAACTAAGAATCCAAGTGACAGATATCTTCTGGATAACTTCCTACTAATTCACAGGTAGCTATTCTACCAGACTGGTAGATAATCTCTTCATTAGCAACTCTTGGTTGCTCTGAGTTGTTGAAATTTCTGATTCGTTTTATATGTATATTTTACTTAATAATAATGTGTATTTTGGTACTTGGTTTATGTTTCGGTTAATCCTATATATTGTGAATATTACTACAGCTAGGATATTTAACCTGTCTATTTTCTTAATATTTTATGATAGTGATTAGGGATTATATATATGTTTTCTTTTAGTGTTTGGAATATTTCAGTTACTTATGCATATGTTATGTGCTCCTCTTGGTTATCAGATTCATAATATTTCTGCATACCTTTCACACTATTACGTACATACATATATTTATTTAGATTTCTTTGACAAGTTTCTCAGGGTCAAATACTGTTGCACTTATCTTCTTTCTATGTTTTCTCTATTTTTCTCTTAGTTACATGAGATTATGCACACCTGTATATATAGTGGGTTACTGGCCAACTCGCTTAGGAGAATTAAGAACAAGAACTACTACCAATCTACCTTCACACAATTACCTCCTCCTCGCTTAGCATACTCATAGTATAAACTTCATACTGTGCATTATTCCCGTACAGAGTTATTAAGATTGTACTACTATAAAATTTAATATGGGCTAACAGGTTTTCAATTGCTGTTCTGGTATTGGAAACCATTCCCCTAACCACAACATATTCCTGAACCAAGTTGTAACACTCTATGAAGTCCATTGGCTTCTGTGATAGTATTTCTTGGAGTTTTATACTCTCTAGTTATCATAGAATAGGTGCAAATGTATTGGTTTCTCATTAAGATCCTTTAACATTAGTTACCATATCTTTGTGTAAAAATGTCCTGTTACCTACGGTCTATGGCAAAGATGTCACATGTTTAAACCCTTGTAACTCTCTGAGTAATTGATGGATTTACTCTGTTCTACTTTCCAGACTTAGCCGAAGCTCTACTCACATATATGCTATGAATGGGATCTGGTCAGACAAACAGCAGTGATGTATATGGTATTATCCTCACACCTTCAATTCTGTAGTATTATACTCACAGGACACAACTGAGATTAATATGTATGATAACGCGCAGGCTCCATTAGGGGGCTAAAGGGGGTGTTTAAAACCAGAGGTTCTATTCCCAAGTGGTGTTATCCTACTCAGGGTGGTTCCCAGGTATCAGATCCCAGTACTCCTAATGGGTAGTTTTCAGGATCTCCAGATATTTGCATCTTTGAAGAATATCTGACGTTGCGAGTTATAACCAAAGAGGTTTATAGTTTTTATAATAGATAAATATAGTCTGCGAATACTCAGATGCAGAATATAAATATTAAAGTACCTCTTAAGCTTTTAGATATTATCAAGCAATAAAGAAGAGACCTTAACAATATAATATTGTTCTTATAATTCTATTCTACATTACCTACTTTACCTTACTCTTTGTAGTCATAAACGAAACGAGTATATTTTGAGCCTTACTAGACAATCTCCATCTACAGAAATGAATCTTGGTTGGCCTAGGCAACTCTGAGTCTATGTAGATTGCCTCTGCATAACAGATTCTCTCATATTTTTAGAACTAATCATTGGAGGCTCCTCGTACTCTAAGAGTGCTTAATTGCAGATATTTTCATCTGCAACTACTGGTACTAGTGCCATATTATTGGATTTTATAACATTACTTTATTTCCTCATAATGTTGAGATTGTCTAATGTCTTATATTTCTGACTTTTCCAAGGCACAAATTTCCAAATATTTTGTATCGTAAACTCTAAGTTGACATCATGGCACAAGGATTGCTTATTCGAGTTCTTACCGTATCACAGTCTAATACTAACATCAGAAGTCCGGACTGGTTTCCTTGGAGTTTCGTTGGTGTTAGTCTACGAGACTCAAAAGACTTGAAAATATATTCTCCCTTTTTTACAGATGCAACCTCGGTGGCTAGGCCATTTGAGGCTCTAGGTGTGGTTTCTTACTCATTGTTATCGTGTCATTGTGGTCGGATATCGTGGTTAGTATAGTTTCCAGTGTTTCTTGTTCCTGTCTTCTAAACTCGCTTGTTTTCTGCTATCATGTTATTGTCTCTATCACTTTTCCAATTTCATTGAGACGCTGGGATACTTTCTTGGGTACCTCCTTTGGTAGATCTGATTGGCTGATAAAGTGATCCCAGCACAATTTGTCTTGGATTTTCAGCCGATGGTTGCACATTGTGATGCGGGAAGACCGAGACAAGCCACCGCTGCATTATTTAGGCCGCCCAACAGATCCATCAGCGTGCCGTTTGACTTGATTCATGCTTGCCGTTAAGGTGCTTGGAAGGCACAACAACCGACGATTCAGTGGGCCCGATGGCAGATAACCAAGTGTTTGTTCCCTCGTCATTGATAAGGCGCTACTTCTAATGTGGTACTTTTGGTGATTTAGTGAGGTGTTATCTCTGGAGTGTGATGGGAGAGGAGCGGTCTTCTCGTCGGCGATATTTCAGATAAATGCAGAGAAAGGTACAAGAACCTTTTACATCCACGGTGACGTCCTCTCCCAAAATTCTCAACCGTTCAAAAGCATAGTGGATGGCAACTAGGAGGAATCAGTCAAACGCGAAATCAACTTGAAAGAGTGGGATGCGGGCACAGTTGGTCGTATGATCGATTACCTCTATCTAAGAATTACACTTGGCAGAAGGGTGGGGATTTTAAACCCGCTCCTACTAAAGTGGAATCGCCTATTGTGGAGTTCCCCACTAGGGTAGCACGGCCTTTGACCCCCATTAGCGAATTAATAAAGTACAAGGACACTTGTAATTTGTCTTATCAGAACTGGATGCTACGCCCCGAATGGCACGACTCTGGACCCGAGGAATTACTTCTGATGCACGCGAGGGTTTATGCTTTGGCAAACTACTGGGCAATTGAAGAGTTATCGGAACTGGCACTTAATCGTCTGCTGTTCAATCTGCAGGCACTTAAAGCTACTGAGTACAATCCTGTGCAGGTCCGATATATCGTGGAGCTCATATCATATGTTTATGAGAAAACATGCATGCGCCACGGAGAGCGAGAGCCAATGCGCCAGGGGGTAACGAGGTTCACGGCATTGGAACTTACAAAGTTGGACTCCGAGGGAGAAATCGCTAGACTAATGGGCACCTATGGAGACTTCGCTGACGACCTATTGTCCGACCTAACCAGGAGAATAAAGCTTGCTGAAGTTTGGGGCGGGACACAACATAGATACTTGGCTGGCATTGAGGTTTGTTAATTTAATAATAATGGATGGAATTTCTCGTTTTTTTCCAAACACTTAGCACTAGCGCTAACGCTAATGCACAAAAGATACACGTAGGGTATTCGCAGCCACCTAATTGCATACAGGAGTATCAGTGGGGAAGTCCGAACATTAATTTCGGGACGTATTCTAGGTGAGAGCATATCAGAATTGTCTTAGAATGTTGCTGGTCCGAGTGCTAACATTCGAAAGCAATGGATAGGCCAGTATGGCTAGTACCCTATTATACAGAAGATGTCTATAAAGCCTGCACCTCGTTTAAGCTCGTTACAAGTGAACAGGAGGAATATGACCCCCGGTTCCGAATTCCGATAGCTCCCGAACCCTCCAACTTCCCTTGTTTGATTTCTATCTGCGATAGAAATATCGGGACCAAGGTTTCTTATGTCCAACTATTGCGGGCGGCCAGCGCCGAGCAGAAGGACCTCATACAGAGTCAGTGCGGGGCTGCCGGTGCTACGAGTCATATTGTTAGCTCCGCACTCCATGGGTATCTTTTTCTGTTGTGGAAATAGCTTGGCTTTGTGTTTTTTGCTATGCCTAACGGCCTTTGCAGGTATCTGCTCATTGGTCTTGAGGGGTGTGTTATGGATGAGGGTCATTTGGCGGGGTTATCGTTGCCGGTTGGGGTGAGGTTCTGTTTTGGTTGTGAAGGGGTGTACCGGGTGTTTAGTTTATGCACTTTATTCTTGAATTGCTTCTGCGATACCATTACTACATTGAAAATCTTAAGCCCAACCCCCAATAGTGGCCTGTGCTAGGAGGTATATTCTTCTATGGAATTTCACGCCTCGGAGAGTGGCAATGTAGGGATGTTAGGAACCGGGAAGGACAAGTCGTGGTACCTGTGTTTAAAATAAAAACTAGAGCTCATGTTTTGAACACCTCCCCGTGCCTCCACCCCGACTACTACAGCACTAGCTATGTTTCACGGAAATAGTGTACAAATTACTAATTCGTGGTATCGGGAATTACTAAATAGTGGCGGGTAACAGAGCCGAGAAAAATCCCGGTTTGCAAACAATGGGCAGCCGCTACGATATCTACAACGCGGTATGCGTAAATCAGTATCTCAATATCTTAAGAGGTCTCAGCATCTTTTCAAAGAACACACGATGAACCAAACCCTGCGTGGAACCGTGACAGGGTTGATGTGTCTTGCTCGAGTGGAAGAAAGGACACCAATATGCCAGACAACATTCCGTCTACTCCAGCCCAATATTCCATGGGACGTAATACATAGGTACGATAATTAACTGGAAAAATGGCGGATTATTAAGCGCCGTGCGGGAGGAATATGCTACTAGCCCTATCCACGATCAGACGGGAGATCTCCTGCCTGGGATTGGAAATTCAGAATCTGTGCATGGGATTATCTACTCCCGCGGTGTGCGTCCGTTAGTTAATCCACATATACCACCCCGGGGAACCAAAGCACGGATGCAAAACTTTAACCCTACTCTACCGGTTTATTCCAACCCTCTAGACCAGCCGTGAAAAGCATTACCACGTCTTTGCTATATATATTCTCCTTCAGCATTGCAGACACATTTGGGTTAAAGATTGCGCCAGACTTGGGCCCGACTGAGGGTCTCTCGGCTTTGAAAAATAGTGCGCGGAATAGCGCCAAAGGGATTTCCAGGACTTGCAAGCGTTAAGGGATTATTTTTGTACAGTTGGATTTCATACCTAGGCTGCTGCAGTGATGACATATTACCCTCAAACCGGCTATCCAGCCCGCCCGCCCGCCACCTACACCTTCAAGATCAAGCTTCCCCATAGTCCCCCAGCCCCACCACCTGCCCCAGTTCCCCCAGAGGGCACCCATCCGCAAGATTTCCGGCATTCTTATTTCATCTTTTCCCCTTCACACCTTGGGGCTCGGGCGGTATGGCTCCCCGAATGCATTCCTATTTGCGATACCCCTATGGGGGGGGGAGAGGAAATATTATATGCTGCGGATATTGAGCGATATACTGTGAACTTTACCTCTTCTGACAGGTGTTAAACGCGCAATATAAACCTCGACCCTATTGTAGCGAATCACTAGCGTTAAGGCTACAATGCGCATTGCCGGAGGGTGCAGGTCACTACAAGTAAGCCTCCCCCAGAAAGTGGGGAGAGCAAGATAACAAGTATCATACCTAATTTAAGCAAAGGCTTAATAATATACTCTAGCTACTGCGCCCTCCTGCCACGAAGAATTTAGAAGAGAAGGTGTGAAGTCCTTTGCTAGATGGCTAGAAAAAAGATGAAAAAATTCATTTTATCCCAACAACGCCAATCACTGGCAAGACAAGTCGCGGCACGACTCCCTCCTGCGGGGATATGCTTCCATGCCATGGAAGAATTGCTCTCGCCAGGGTATACACTGACCACCGTAGCAGTATCCTCGGAGGATGTCTGACTTAAGGGTACGGAAGCATATTAAAATCTATACCCACGACCCCAAGTGATGAGACGTGAGGGTATGTTTCCCGCACCCGGATATGCTATCAACCGAAGTTGGCGTCATGTACCGATTTGGTGCTGTGAATTTTGGAGCGGCACGATAATTATATCTACGGAAATGGGTATTATATTATACGTTGGATGCCAGGTTCTTTTGCTGTTTGATTGCTGCCTGCTGCTGAGTTGCTTATATTCCCGTAGTTCTATTGGTTGGTATAGATCTCTGCGCCATCCGGCCGATGGAGTAATCCCATTGTGGTATTTTGAGATGTGAGGTTGGAGTACATTGATGGGAATGTATCATAATATCATAGATCGGTCTGGTGCCCAAGGGAGCTAGTTTATGGTGGTGATAATATGGGAATTGCCCTAATATTTGAGTATGCGGTGCTTCTTGGCATATGTCTAGATTGTGTATTTATGGTCGACTATCTCCCTGTAGCTGAATAGAACGAAGACTTGATTTTCTGAACACTCTTGTTCTATATACGACACTTCCGCGTGCGTTCGATCGCCCAATATATAATGCATCACCGACAGACTAACTTACAGCTTGGAGACGCTTCCAGATATCTCCTAGTAGGGTAAGAGGGTGATTACCTATCACCGGAATTGGGCTATGGGACCCCCAAGACGGGTATTCTCAACCATTCTTATAGTACGACAAGTGATTACCTGTGTGGGAACCATACGGAGCGTAAAAATGTCAAAGCACAAACTGTACATATAAGTATTTCCCGAGTCTGATAGTTCTGGAAAATGATGTACTGTACTTAGGTATATATCACTAAAGGCCCCCACAATTTAATTCCTCTTAATACGCAAGTATTTTTCTGGCATTACTATAATATAAATGAATGCTCCAGAAACAAAATAGCCTTTTATTATCATTGAATCTCCTGTTTATACAATTTCAGTTTACATTACAAACAGCTGTAAAGTAACAGTTTAATAAACATTAACTGCCAGTAATCTAGAGCTTTTGTATAATATAATGATATTTTATTTACAACTCTTATATTCAATCATACTATAAGATAAATGTGAAGTAGGTAGTAAAATCAAGAAGGATGTTTGACAATTATGATTCATCTCATAAATGGCAATTTCTAACACCATTAGATCTTGAAATTATGTAGTATTTGGTACACTGGCATAAAGATATTATCATAACTTCAATATCAGAAGTATTTTGGTTTGTAGGATTATTATATTATTTAAACAATAAGTGATTACCCATGTGGGAGCCATACAGAGCATAATAGCATCGCAATACAAACTGTACACATAAGTATTTCCTAAGTCTAATAATTCTGAAAAATAATGTACTGTACTTATATATATATAACTAAGGGCCTGCACAATTTGATCCCTCTTAATATACAGGTATTTTTCTAGTGTTATCATACTTCTAAACTGGTAATTTTAATAGCATGCTTGACATTTATAACTCTTAGTATATTGCTAACAGTTGTCACGAATGTGGCTTAGTGAGGAAAGGGTTTTCACGTGACACATGGTTATGAGTCACAGGTATGTTATTGTTTCACGCATATAACCTATTCGGGTTGTATGATTAGTTATGTGTGGGATTTGTGATGCTTTCGCACATGGCTCAAGTATGAGTCATGGGACATGCGCCTGACAAGTATGCCTTACGAGTATGCCTTACGGGCAAGCCTTGCGCATATGATTTATGTTTCGCACATGTCCTCATTATGATGTCATGGGTTTCGTGCATATGACTCAGTCGAGTCATATGACTTATTTATTGCGTTATGATTGGTTTATGAGTTTTGCACATGACCTCGCTATAAGGTCATGGGTTTTGAGCATGTGATCACTTTGGTCACATGACTAGTTTGTTTTGATTTGGTTTTGCACATGTGACCACTTTAGGTCACATGATTAAAGGCGGGAAGAACACTATATAAGGAGGCGGATGCGGCCGAGGAAGATAGGTTCTTCACGCTTTGTTCTAAGTACTTTTCCTACATATTACTTTAACGAATATAAAACACCTTTACGATCTTTATCCTTATTGCAACATTATCGTTACGCCGAGAAGCACTTGTTATGAAGACGAGTTAGAGAAAGCTTACGATAGGTGTTTCCGATAGAAGACAGAGGTCTTATACTATCGGTGACATAGGCAGAGGCCTAGAGCTATCGTAAGACAAGGAAAGAAAGGGAAAGGAAAGATAAGTATCGTTCCCCATCGCCAAGAACTAACTATCTGAAAGGGGATCGTTACAACAGTTATCTAATATACTTTAAATATATCAAGAGTTTAGTTTCTAAATACTTACAATACAACTAATATCTTGAATAACATATTTTCTTATTTATTAATAGCTTGTTTAATTTAATTACTTATATAAAATTAGTATATAGTATATTCTTCTATTTATCACATATTAATGAAATTAAAATCAAGGTATTTTAACCTATTATTTGGCTCATAAACAGCTCTAACAACCAATTGATACAAAGCCTGAAAGATTTTTTACTTTAAGTTCTACCTGTTATAATAGTTGTACTATTAAAAAATAGGAAATATTTCTGATATTATATAATAACTTATTAGTGATCATATAAGGTAGTTTTCAGATTACCTTCAGGGATATTAACTATAATATAGTCATATTGGAAACATGTTTGTACCTAATTTTTGAGCTGTCTAAGAATATACAAATTCATATACTTTTCTATAATAGGAGATTTCTTTAATAGTAAAATATTACTCTACTACAATATAAAAAATACCTACAATTCAATAGTGTATTTAGTGTAAATATTACTATATGCTAAAAGATACCACATAAATATATCTCTGGTAATTAAAATTCTTTATACATTCAAGTTATAACAATTATATATCCTTTATTTTTACTATAATTCCTTAACTAACTAACTTTCAGCTTACCTACTATATTACTATTACTATTGATTGTTTACTTTTTGTTTTATTTTATGTTTTATTTCATTTCATGTATTAAGTATATCCATAATATTTATTTGACTTTTATTTATTTTACTTTATTTGATGTTTGTGTACTAATGTACCAGTTTTATAAGTTGTTTTATGACCTGGTACTGATTCTATAATAGCTTTTTTTGCAGATATGTTAGATTTTTTTTTTTTATACTTTGGTTTTTAATTTTTAGGCCCTGTTCGGCATGCAGTTATAAAAAAAAATGGTGTTTTTTATGAAAATAATTTTAAAGCTATTTTTAAAAAAATGGCATTTTTCAGAAAAAATAGTATTTGGCAATAGTTTCTCTTTTTTTTTCCAGCTGATATATGTAAGCAAAATACACCCTAAATAATGTGTATAAATTATTTAAACCTAAAGCAAGGTATACCGTGTTGTTAAAATGACTACTTTTATAAAATGTTCCCACTTTACACACACTTATGGCTTGGCATAATTCTTTTACACCTGGAGTAATAAACCTCCCTCAAGTTTGAAATGCTGAGATTTGTCATAGTCAAATTGTATTGAATTATTGGTAGAATTCATAGTGCGTGGATGTCGATATTCATTTTTAAATTGCTCTTCAATTAATCAGAATATTTGGAAAAACATTATTGAGACATTCACTTGAATTATTATCACTCTCATAAAGATTGTATTAGTTATTTCATTAATTTTATTTTCATATTTCTATTATACCCTAATCCCCCACTTATTTTACAAAAAAATGCCATAAAAAAAATGCCACTCTATTAAAAAACAAAACACCATTTTTATAGGTGTGCCAAACAGGCCTCCATTTATTTTTAAAAAAAGAGCGGAAAAATGGCATAAAAGTGAGAAAAACGCCATTTTTCTTGCGTGCCGAACAGCCTTAATTTTTCATTATTATTTTTGTTGGATCCTGACTAAGCACTGATTATGTAAAAGTGTTTTTGCGTCATTTGCAGGGTACCCACTGTTATATACTAAGATTCTAAAGGAATCTATTGTTAATACAAAATTACGTTAAAAGTCTATGACTAGCTCCCCCCCATACCCCTCACACTCTGCAACCCCCTCCCCCTAACCACACTCCCCCGGCGCCCTCATCGCTTCCGGCTTCAGGGCGTTAACCGCAGAACACCACTTGGCCAACCTCTCAGATGTGACATTCCCTGCAAAAATACAGCTCCCAATATACTCCTTAAACCCCTCAAATCCTCCCTCAGCTAACCTCTCCCTCACAGAAGCCTGACACTTATTCCTTAGATACCACGACGCCGCAGCATAAGTGTACTTCTCGGGCAATACCAGAGCACGGATAGCCTTCTGATCCATTACAGGGATTTTATCCATATTGCTGAAGGTGACGTTTAGGAATGTGCCATTGCTAATCCTCAAGACCTCCGCTGTACAAGCTGGTTGTGAGAAGGCGTAGTCGTATATGTGTGGGAACGATAGCATTGCTTTTGCTGTTACCAGTTAGATGCTTCTTCCGAGTAGGCCGGGGGGGGATATCATACTCCCTTGCCCAGGACGCCCCGGGAAGCTGTTGACGTTGAAAGTGAAGTCTACGCTCTCCAATGCCATTAGTCCTAATAGCGCTGCTTTCTGGCCAAGTTTTGTAAGGCCATGGTTTGCGAATGCGGTGTTGATTCCCCGGACTGCGTCCGCTGCTGGGTGGCATTCTTCGGTTACTGTCGTGCAAATTTTGGGTGCTGCCGCGAGGAGCTGTTCGGCCGTTATTTCGGGGATGGTGGTGTTTGGGTTGAAGGTGCAGGGTGGTGGTGGTGGCGCTGCGAGGGTGGATGAGAGGGTGGTGACGGCCAGGAGGAGGGAGTGTATGTTCTGCAGCATTTTTCTGTTGTCTGTGAGGAGTTTGATATTTTGGCAGTGGTTGTGGTCTGAGTGGGTGATAATAGGCGGTTAGTAAGCTAGTGTGAGATCCGAAGGAATGAACGAAGCAGAGAGGAAACTGAATAGATGTACGGAGCTTCTCTCAAGGAAGATGGAACACAGGGTGTCGTATTATAGTCTGGCTACTGCACTCTACTATTGACAGCACGCAGTATACTATCCTCCCCCAGCTAACAATATAAAAGATAACCAGGGACCAATTTGAATTGAGTATGATCACTCATCTAGTCGCCACAGTAAGGTCGTAAAGGATAAAAGAGAGGGAAATATCCCACTTGCGTATGGGATCCTACACACTTTATAAATGTCCCCCAATAACCACAGTAGTCACGGTAGTGTGTGGCGGTTGGTGTCCAATCCCATATTATCACGAATCACCAATCCTGTTGGGCAAGTGATGTACGACCTTATTTTCCTATAAACACTTGGAAACAGTTCAAATGGTGAGGAGAAACTCGCCGGAATTTGAGTTAGTGCCTACTTAGCACAGATGCGGCATTCATTTCTTCATATGTCTGGCTTGTCATCGGCACCATCTAACATCCCATGTCTCCAGAATTGGAGAAGGAATGTTTGATCCCGGATTCTTGTAGTGAGTACAGTGCGCTATCTAATACCGCGTTTCCGAATGCGTGGTGGTGGGATCGGTCTCAGCAGTGATCCCCACCTTACTCGTACTTAGAGTACAGCGGGTGGCGGCAATTCCAGGGCGTGCTCGAGTAAACTACCCCTCCTATGTTTTGATCGAGAATGTGGTCGGCGCCATTCCGCGTCGAGTTAGCGCGGGGTCTGCTGAAGATAATCCCAAAGTATAATACTCGGGTGCCAGGGTTAGACCGCGAAAAGCAGGGGGCAGAGAATCTTACTATGTAAGGCATAGTTATATGACAAGGGGGAGGGGTTGAAGTTGATTTTGAAAGAAATTCCACAAACGCTTCTTATTTTTTGATTGGTTAGAGTGTATACCCTATCTATATACATGAATTCTCGCCTCTTCAAGAATGTAGTGGCAAAATCAATTGCCACCATCCACCCTAAAGCCATATTCACCTCACATTCAGAGTCTTTCTGCAACATTGTCATATGGCAGGCCCGGCAGCCAAAACCAAAACGAGAGACTGAGAGAGCCTGATCCTCAACTATGCCACCATTGCGCCAATTGGAACCTCAGGCTTTACCGCGATTGACTGCCTCAAATCATGATTTGGACACTGGCAATTGTGTTCAAAATCATATTGAGGGAGATCAATCTTCGGACAACAGCTCTAACAAAGAGCAAAGCGGAATCCCACGCCAGGCCGGAGTACCACTCTCCTATCGAGATCGGGTTCGCATCCATACACTAATATACGATGCCGGATGGCCATATCGAAAGGTTGCACAAACTATTACCTGTACACCTTCTACTGCCTACAAAATCGCTCATCAGCCAATTACCCCAGAAAGGTCCAAAAGGGGACGCCCGGAACTCTTGTCAGCCGAGGATCGAAAATGGCTGGTTGAGCTCGCTACCCAGTCAGCTGAAAACCATTGCAAGCCATTTTGGGAAATTGCCCTAATGTGCGGTATACATGCGTCCGAACCGGTATTGCATAAAGTCTTTGCACAAGAGGGATACTATCGTAGGGTAGCCCAGAGAAAGCCATTTCTCAATGAGAAGGCTAAAGCTACATGTTTGCAATGGTGTTTGCAGCATGCCAGCTAGACTGTGGGAGATTGGATGCGAGTAATATGGACTGATGAGGCATCTTTTGTGGTTGGAGGGGCTAGAGGACGAATTTAGGTAACCCGGAAGGCTGGTGAAGACTATGATGATGCATGTCTTGTTTTAAAGTTCAAGAAACTAAAAGGTTTGATGATTTGGGGATGTTTTATAGGACCTAGACTAGGTCTGTTAGTATTTTGGAATAAAGATGAATCGGGGAAAATCATGGCTGCCTCTTACTCTCGTTATATTCTCCCTATCCTGTTTGATTTCTGGTATCGGAATTCAGTTTCCTCAATAGGCCTTTTCGCACCAGCAGCCTTTATAGAGGATGGCGCCTCCGGCCACCATGCCCAATACACGACTACTGTTTGCACCCTCTATGGATTCCAGCCATATAAGATTATATGGCCTGCGAACTCTCCTGATCTAAATCCGATGGAGGAGCTTTGGCGAAGAATGAAAGATCGTCTATTTCAAGCAAATAAAGAGGTGGTACCGAGGACTGTTGAAGCTACAAAGGACATTATCAAAGAGGTTTGGGATGATATTGCCTCAGGTGATGAGCTGGGTAGGTTGGTGGAGAGCATGCCGGAGAGGATTCAGGCTGTTATTGTGGCAAATGGGGGTCACACCAAGTTTTAGCTTTATTTCCTCTTTCAGCTAGCATGTAAAATTATTCTTACTTGTATTTAGTTAGTTTTATAAAGCTAAATCCATGCTGTTCGCGGATTTTCCATTCCCCCCGAGTACTCTTACGGTACGCATTCACGATAGTACTGTAGACCACTAGTACGGTAGCTGCTTGAGTGCTAATCCAAAGCCGATCGCACAGGGATGATTACCACTCAGAGTTATTAGTCAGCTGTCTTCCTTAAATCCCTTGCCTCATCTAGCCCACCCGGTACGGTAAGGCCTTTCTGGGATACCAGTAGTCTAATACAAATATTATCATATCATATATCATAATGCGCTTGAAATCCTTGGCATGGGCGACCGAGACTTGCAAGCCACAGCAGAGATCCGAATCATCGGGGTGACCACTCACTACGTGAAGGGGGGGTCGAAGAATCAAATAAAAAAAAACAATAACAATTGAACAACGGGGATGGATCGGTACGTAGTATTTCTTTCCCTCCCTCCCTTTTCGGGTGCCTTTTGCTAGTACAGTACAGTACTGTACTGTACATAGTAATACTATGATGTAGAATATCTTTTATCATACCACCGCCCTTTGAGAATTCCAAAATATTCAAAATAAAGATTAGGACCCAATTTTCTTCAGACTTTCCCGACCGGCACGGATTCCGCAGAGCTGAACTGCAGCGAAAAAACCGTGATACTATACTAGATTCCTCACCACCCACTTACTACTTTACTAGATCATCTATAAACCCTCGTTGCCAACCACCCCGAATAGTGCGGTACTGTACAGCGCTGTTACCAGTCCCATAACCGCACTCTCAAGTATTATTATACGGAACTAATCAGACAGGACTCCGCACCCGTCCCCGAATCTCCCGGGGCGCGCACCCAAACCGGGACTTCCAGGCAGGGGAGGCGTGGACGGACTGCGCCGCTACTATAATATCTGCTGCGAGAGAACTGATCGTGGTCCGGAATTGGCAGCTGTTCGGGCTCCTCTCGAAGAAATTCACATCCCGAGAATATCATACCACTCGAGAACCGGGGATGGGGATGTAGAATCGCCCACGTCCAGGTTCCAATTTATGTGTTTTTCCTTCTTACAGAACAGGTATGGGTGCCGATATGTCTAGGAAAGAAGCATGTGAGCGATCTGGGTTGGGGTTTCGGTGAGATTTACTGTGCTCGCGCAGAGCAGGAGTGGCATAGTTGCCATCGTCACCCAGTCGTACAAGGGGTAGTACAAGTAGTAGAAGGGGAATATATATGAGGGGTTGGAGATCCCTGTTAATAGGACTTCGTATTAAGTCCACCCGATGGGGGTTGGGGGGGTTCACAAAGTGAGAGGAAAAATAATCACCTTTATTGCTGAGCATTGTATGGTAAAGAAAATCATAGGTCAAAGGAAAGAAAGTCGACATACTTCTCATGATATCCAGTCACTCTCTACAGGCGTTTTCTGTCAAATAATCCATAAAAACAAAAAGGAAATTAGGCGTGGAGTACGTTCTCCGTGATCCCCTTGACACAGGAAAAACCTTCACTGACATTCTTGTGAGTGCTCAAGCACCTGTCGAGTTCTGTACTGTACCAATACACTTGGCGGCCGGTGACAAAGTCATGATATAAATTCAATGCTCCGGGTCCTTACAGTGACACGTGTCGTCAGTCATTGAAGCAAGTTCTCGGGGAAGATGGGCCTGAAGAAAAGAAGGATGAAAAAAAAAAAAAAGAAAGGAAATAATTGGGATAAAAAAAAATAATGATTTAATTTTAGAAACATTAGGTATTCCGACTCCGGGGCATCGAGGAAAGAAAAGCGAGAAACGGCTTGCTACACGATGGAGCGCAAGCGTGAAACTTCAGTACAACATGACAGAACATTCATAATCTCGGACCGAGTACAATATGCAACCTCCTAAGAAGGCCTCGCGGGTGCAGAATGAAGGCTCGGCTCCCGCTGCGGTATGCTTGAAAGCCCCAACTTCTCACTCTCCAACTCCCTAAACATCTCGAGCAACATATCCCTCGCAGGCTCAATTTCACTTTGACGTACCGGAACTGGACGTGCCGGTCTTGGTCTCTCCGCCTCGACGACCGGCGCCGCCGGCTCCTCCCCAGTGGGCCCCCTCCAATGCGTGCACGTCTTCTTGTGCCCTTCATTCCCCATCGTTCGAATAACCACATAACTCGCCCGACAGAGCCAACACCACTCACTCCTACACGTGCACGTCATGTGATCGCACCCATCTATCTTTTCAACCCGCGCCCCACAGCCAGGACACACCTTTGTCAACTTTTCCAAGAGCTCCTTGTTTGCCTTGTCTTCACTCTCCACCTCTTCGCATGTTCGCGATGCATGCCAAGGGATGCGACATGTGAAGCAAGACTTTTCGGAGCACACCGGACAGGTCACTATCGGTTGCTCGTCCCTACCAGAGTGGAGTTGGCCACCGGAGCAGGAGGGTTTCAGGCAGGGCCGGTAATCTGGTATCGAGCGGAGGCACCTTTGTAGGAGGTGATCAGAGTATGTGGGCGCGAGGGTGGGGAGTGTCTCTTGGACGTATTCGAAGCTAATTTCGCTGGGGCATTCAGGGCATTTTGGCAGTGGGGAAGAGTCGGTGGCAGTTTTGGAAGAGAGGGCTGTCTCGATGTAAGTTTGAAGACAGGGCATGCAGACGTTGGAGCGGTGAGCGCAGGTAGGTGAGATTGCTGGGCTAGCCGAGGAGGTCTGTTTGTATTCCATACATATTATGCAAGTGAAGCGGTGGAGAGAGCCTTGAAAAGCCATTGTTGTCCTGTGAACGTAATTGCCGGAGGAGGAAGAAGGGTACCCTCGATTCCTGGTCTTTGAAGACAATTGTCAAGGCGGGTGAGCCTGGGTCTATTAATACGGGCTGGGGCTATTCGGCATCCTTACTTTTGTGCGGGGTCCACGGAGGACAGAACTTAGGCCGCCGATGGATGGCCTTGGGGAGCGAGTTCGAGTTTAGCAATACTGATTGGCTGGGATGTAAGTTCCCTATCATTCTACCGATTGGGAACTACAACACTGGTATCTGATAACATCAACCTTATCGCAGGGAGTGAGTCACCAGAAGCAGCCTGAGATGCCATTTTGTTGGCCCCAAGAGTGAGAACAAGTACCCTACATGAGCCATAATGCAATCTACCTTCACCATACGTCGCAGGCCAATATGTGACGATAATCTCTACAAGCACACTGCGATTCAGGCCCACCGCACACACCATCACTGCGATAACCGCTCGGCTTTCCCAGCTTAAGCGAACTAAAGCCACCGGTAGCAACTCCCCGACTCCCCTCCAAGGAAGTCAATCTACTCCTTAATCTACTCCTTAATAATCCTCTGAAATAATCCCTGCCTATCACCGTCCCCATTTTCCTCATCCCTCCCCATGACCGCGATGACCAGCAAAATACTAACAAACGCCTCCTGAAAGTAGGCGAACGAAAAGTCGGGTGCCCACTCAGCAATCATCTTGACGAGCCCGTCACCAAACTGAATCTTGTCATTTCCCTTGAGCTCCACCTGCCAGTAACGGCAATACATCTTCCTCTCTTCCAAATTAGGCATTGGGAAGTGCTGTAATTCCTGTCGAACCTGCTCGGTCGGTTAACGACTTCCCGGGTCCAGAGCCTCCAAGTGATTCGTCGTGCCGAGAACCAAGATACCGTCGTTCTCGGCTATTCCGTCCAGCTCATTGAGGAAGAAGGAGCAGTTTCTTGGGCCGATCAGGCTGTCCAGGTCCTCGAGGAGAGTTACAGGGTGCGAAGGCGCGGGCCCTATAGAACGCTGCCACGCTCATCATCCATGTAGGGTCCCATGTAGAGAGGGTCTATGAAAGACGATGCCACGTTTCCAGGGGACACCGAGGTGTTTATATATATCTCTACCATTGAAGAAGCTTTCCACATCGGATCGCAAGTGATGTTTCATCGTTGCATCCAGGATTACTCCTTTCCAGTATGCCTTTCGTACGCTCTTCCATAGCACGTGGTTCTTGCTCCAGCCACCGTTGTTGAGCACGAGGATTTCCCGGTGTAGTTCTGTGGCGTTGATACATGCTTGAAGAACTATACCCCCAATGTCCGTCTTCTCCTCTTCCGAGTGGTGGAAGAAGTGTGCCCCAACGACGCCGTGCCCTTCCAGCCAGCTAACAAAGTAGTAGGCATACTCCTTCCCACCGCTACAGAGCATGAGCTTTGCAAATTCGATAGAGTGCCCAATGATCCCGGGCCCATTCGCACGGCGGAAAGACGGATGGAAGGTAAGCCTTGAAAGAGTAGGGTCGGGCTTGCAGGTCGAAGGGGTTAGCTTGATCTTGCCGGTGCTGGAAGCGTAATTAAATATGTCGTATCGATGGTCCCCGCAGACAGTGAGCTTTTGGTGCGGGTGCTGGGCTTCGATGGTGTGCGGAGGACGAAGTTTGCGGAGATGCCGAAAAGTGCATCGTGTAGGAACAGTCGGGGGACTCGGGCTCGTGGAGGTGATGTTTGTTCGATCTGGACTCTCCGGCGAGGAGGTAGTCGTGCATGTGAGAGCCGGCCGGCAGTGGGGGGCTGCTGGACCTAGCGGAGTATGAGGTGGGTAGTGGGGAAGTAGATTGGGAGGAGGAGGGGAAGGGCCCGGCGGCGGTGGGAGCTAGCTGCTGCTCACAGAAGAGAAAGCGATGCACTATGTTATGCCTGTTTGATGCAATCTGTACCATCAGAGAGACGGTAAGTTTCCTTACGAATGACAACGCAGAGTGAAGTGAAGAAGTGAGGAAGAAGAGATGACCTTTACTCTACCGCTTAAACTGAGAATACGCGAGAGGGGAGGAAAGAGTGTGGGGAGAAAAGGGGGAGTTGGCAGGAGCATCATATCATTTGGAAAGCTGCCGATAACTTATGAGTACGGTGAAGCATAGTATAGAAGGATGACAATTACCATGATATGATAACGCAGATAGCTGGCGAGGCCTCGCAGGTGGAACAATGGACGCAAGAAGCTCGGAATTCGAGACTGTGCTCGTGTCAAGATTCCAGGAGCTGGAGCGGTTGGTTGGTTACACCACCCGCTCTCAGGGGTGTCCTGTCAGTGAGGAATGAAGGGGTAGGGATGAAGCTCCAAACCACCTTAATATCAAGTGGGACAAAAAAAGTGACACTCACTCCGGCACCAATAATTAAACTAAAAAATAGGATAACTTCATAGAGATTAGTGATAACCACGATCAGATCATGATCGAGTTTTGCCCGAGCAGACCGTGCTTGATCAATCGCTCAAGCTTGTCAGAAATCATGATCACGCGCTCCCCAAAAACCCCCACCTGAGTGATACTTTGTGAAGGGGTGCCCCTCACTCTCCGCCTCTTGGGCCTATTTCCGGGCATGGCTTTCTTCCTTCGTCCTCTTTCACAAATATGTCAACACTTCGATCTCAATTTACATTGGCCGACCCGGTCTCTGCTCCGGTGATCCCACTCAGGGTACTATACGTAAGCAGGGCCAGCAGTGATCCTTTAGTTCAAGCTACGGTAGAAAGAGCCTAAAGGCAGGTCCTCCGACGAAACACTTTGACCTTGCATCACGCTTGATAAAAACCCTTAATAATAATAATAAAAACCACTAGATTATGTCTACTCACAAATCTCTACATCGCTGTGGTTTTTTTGTATTGGAATTTGTGGTTGCCATTGACTGATTCACTATCGAGTTTAGCTGGTTTTGGGGTCCTGGTTTGATGGCGATTTGCACTATTAAATTTAAGATTGAATTCCACTCAACAATGCGCGAGAGGTGAGCATACTCGATCACTCGATCACGTGACCCCCCCTAGAAAACTGCCCCATCACTCGAACAGGGTCTACCAATTTGATCGATCATTCGATCATGATCTGACCCATCGCTAATAGTTTTGGGGGGATGTGTGCTCGGGGGGGCTGTTTGACTTGTATTGTAACCCCAATAAATTCAAACTCTCCGACAAAGTAGTATCATAGCCATAGTGAACTAGAAAATTTCCTCAAAATCGTGCCAGAGCAATTGTTTTTTTTTTTTTTTTTTTTTTGGTGAGGACACTGCATGCATCCTGGCAGAATCGTAAAGCTCAACTGAGTATAATACCACCCTTAAAGAGTGTGGAATCGAGTGGACACTTGTTTATAGGAAATGGCCTTACTATTTTTTTCGGTATGGATGGTTCACATCCCCGTGGACTTTCTCCAGCATAATATCTCCATGCGAAGTCTGCTATTTGGGGGTAAAACTGCAAGTGCCCACTCACTTTTTGAGTCCTACCTGTAAAGTTAGTAGATTTCGATATCGACCCGTCACTCGGCATGGCAACGACACTCACGGTAAGTAAAGTATCATAATTCCCAACACTTCGGATTAGATTTCCTACATAATTTGGAAAAAACTGGCATACGAAAGACAGAACTCACACATACCTTTATCTCGAAAATTTCAATATAACGCTGGATATGTCGGGAGATTTACATTGGGGGAACACTGGTCGGAAAACAGAAGCGTCGTCTTAGGTTATAGTGAGGCGTCAAAACAAGATCACAATTGCCCTGATAGCTAGGATATACAAGTAGAATAACCTTTTTTTTGGTTCTAATTTTGTTCAGAACTGGTTAAACAGTCCGGTTCTTCCATCGTTATCGTGTATTAATCTAGAGAGTTCTTTCATCCACCCCCTCCTTTACTCATACCTTTCGAGTGAGGGTAACCCCACCGACGCATGATTCGTCGCTGAGGAATGATATAAACGCCACGAATATCACCTAGCATGGCTCTGTAAACAAATTGAATCACGTTGGCCATAGATTCCCGCCATTAAGGCTATAAGCAGTCATTTCAGGTTAGGAAAGGACAAATTTAAGTTTTAACCACTTTAGTTATTTCCCAACAAGCATTTTCCCTCCCCACTTCCTTAAATTAGATCCCTCGATAAGATCTTGGAACTCATTGCAGAAGGCGAGTAAAGGACCTTTTTTATTTTTGTTTTTAGGCTAACAAATAAAGAGAATGCACCACCCATCACCAGTACCACCACAATTTGTTTCTCCTGGCGTGTTATTAAAAAAAAAAGGAAGATCGACCCCGAACAGTCCCTAGCTAGATTTGGTAGAGCCATTAGGCCGTGCTATAAGCAAACTATTTTGAGGTCAGGTTTGGCACTCCGGGTAGTTCAAGAATAACCTACCTGTTCAATTGCGAATACAAGATCCAATAGGCCCAGCGCCACAGAAGAGGCGCTCGAAGCAAACCCAGGGGTTCAAGCCGAGCATACAGCCAAGAACCTACCAATATCATAGTCAGCGCTACTAGAATTTTTCATCTTGGATCGCCAGTACATACACTAATCCAGCAGCTCCCAGGGATTCTGTCCCCAAGGCAAGCAATAAACTTCTACACCGGGATCAGCAAATTCACCTCCCCAAAATGGTCAGTGGAGCAGAAGAGTTCATACAAGTGCGCGTCTCCCGTGTGTTCTAATAAATCTCAAAATAATACAAGCCCTACTACAAAGAGGAGCGTTAGAGAAGTCCGCACTCGTAGCTGCACCCGCAGCATCCAACGACCCGCCGTCTACCTGTGCGCCGCTAGCATCGAAGGTATTGAAGGTGAGTTCGGGGGCAGACGGGTTGTCAATAACAACGATAGTGCTATCGAGCTTCCCGCCTTCGAAGATTGAGAGGGTGAATTGCCTGCCGTCGGCGCTCTTCTTGGTGCGCACACCGGTGAAGTCCGCTTCGATGGTTGCGTCTCCGCCTTGAGGGAAAGCCGCGGCGCTGACGAGCGTTGCGGAAAGGAAGGCAAGGAGAGTTTTGAGAAATTTCATTTTGGTGGGATAGGTCGTGATCGAGAGACTTCTCTAAAGACTGTTTGAGCAGATTTCCGGAAGGTTTATTGTTCGTTGAAGCTGCTGACGATGACGCTCTTTGTGACGAGGAGAAGAGCTTTAAGGACGTGGGACTGTCCGGTTTATATAGACTACTAGGACTCCCCTCGATCCAATTGACGAGCTTGAGGATTGGAGCAGGTTTCCTTTGAAATACGAATCTCATCAGAGTTTCCGCGTGCCAGTTCAAGCTCAACCTTCACCCCTCCTCTAAGGAGAATGTTCCCCCCCGCAGTGTTGACAGACATTCACGAGGTTGTCTTGGGTCTGTGCATTGATATTTGAATTGACATCGTATTAGCTCCCGGCAAATGGTTTACCTTAGTAGGACCAAGATACGAGAATCGATACTATGGTAGCCATTTCTGATAGCCCGCCATCAAAAACATTTTTAGGGAGGCCGACTCATCATCGCCCCATAATGCATAGGATCACCGCTTCTCAGTATATCTGTACACACCCGGGGTCCAGAAGACCAGGCTATGACAAGTGGCCGATATAGTCCAATTCCACAGCCTAAAAGGGTAGGGAAGTGCAAGTGGGCAGTCGTGATGAATGATAAGACACATCGAAAACTAACCATTATAATACCTATCAAGCAAATTAGAAAGTGTTCTACAGCACTCCTGAAGCATACCAGATCCAGAATTTCTAACAATTATGTCTGGGAACTATATGAACGACACAATGTAGCAGAGCCCTCGCCTTTCAGCATTCAGTTATAATCAGTGGACTAAGGTGTCATAGCTACCTATATTATAAACCGGCTAACCAAATATTACTAGTGTAGAAATGGCCACTGAAGGCTAACAGCCGTTATGATATCTAAGGCCTATCACCTGTTGCTTCTGACCAATCGTCCTTACTTTATGCAGAGACCACGGTCTTTAGTCCCGTGCCTCCGACAGACCTGCTCGTATACAGCCGCTAGCACTACGCGTATGCACAGCAGTTATCAGATAAAGCATTGCTAAGAGAAACAGCGACAGCCCGACAGCCTACAGTACCCGGCACCCAAAGCACAAAAACAAACCCACCGACCCGGCGACCCTGCGACAAACAGAGATCAGCGACATTACTGTAATAAGGTGACCCCGCGAACCCAATAGGATCAAGTTCCCCCCACTGCCAACTAGAGAAACAATTCCAGAACCTTCAATCCCCCAATGCGATGCCAATATCTCATTCAAACTCTAATCTGATTCCTAGAAACGTTGTTCGGACCCCAACCACATCAACGGAAGACCCCCACCCACACGAGAAGGTAGCTTCAAAGCGAATGGAACAGAGAAAATCATGTATAAACCAAGATCTGCAACGAAACCCGATAAATCCAAATGCGGCCGCAGGAGTATGATAAATTACCGACGCTACTACCGGATTGAGTAGGAATCTGGGCTCACATGTTGTCGCTGTGTCGCATTCCAACCTTTGCTGTTCTGGGTGGGTACAGTTCGGTTTTCGGGTTTCTGCTTGGGGTGAGGATGCAAATGGAGGAAAGAGCTACCGGTGCTTTGATGGGTGGTGGTGTGTTGTTAATATTTGAGGGATGTGTTCTTGGTAGTGGTGAGATCGCGCAATGCCATTTGGGGTTGGAGGAAAGGACGGAGAAGACAGGAAGAATAGATGGGCGGCTTACGTGATGGTTGCCGAACTTAATGATTTAATGTATCATAATAGTAATATTACGCAGGTACCATACCGCACTTGCACAAGAAACGTTTCAATGGGGTGTCTGAAAAATTACAGAAACAATGACAATACTCATTTGTGATAAACGAGAATATCTGTTGACTGGGATGAGGTTCCTCCACAGGATAAACTAATTCGAGTGATATGGCGTGAACGCAAGCTGATCCCACCCACCCTTCAAGTCCCTAAGCCACTCATTCCTCGCTTCGGCTAGCCCCGTCACAAAACGCACATCTCCCGCAATTATCACCTATCGGTAGTGTATCATAAGATCCAACCTACACCTCCACGACAAAATATCAGGCCAGCCATATGCTAATTGAGTTGCATTATACGAGCAGCTGCAGCAGGTGAGCGCAAGTTCGAAACTCCTCTTGTAAACTACTCATCCGGAGTGCGCGAGATTCTTTCCTCCCTCACTTAGTATATCCTGCAATAGGCTTGTATTTAGGTGTAGGATACTAGTGGGCACCAGAAGGTTATGATATCTGTCCCCTCGTTAGAGGAACTTCTCGCCGGTGGAGAGGATGGATGGCGGCAGTGAGGTCGCTTTTTAATATTGGGAAATGTCGATTTAGGGTTACCCTAGCCAGCGGAGCTGTACAGTATTTGTAGTTGGATATGCTTGAGTGGAAAATTTGCTATTAAATTTTGGTACCGCGATATCCCACCATACTCGAAATTGCGTTATTCGGGAGGGGACCCCACACCACAGAAGGATTCCCAATCCATATATGGATAAATAACTTGCTAGGGGTTTCCGCACGATAGAAAGCAGGTATGTGACCTTCTTGTTAATATTGTCGCCAAGGAGGGTGCTGAGAGTCCGTTCATAAGACATTGTTCTCGGGAAAGAGCATAGAAGCCACTTGAACTGCTATCAGCGAAGAAGTTCCTTTGGCACCCGTATCTTCGTGGAAGGCAGGACTGTCGTAAACAAACAGATCTTTTTGCAGGTGTTAAAAGACTGTCTGGGGAATGGTGGAGTAACTATGTTAAGTGGGTGAGAATCAGCCAAGAAAGAATTTAAGCTCGATTGGTACAAAACGACTGGATACAGTATTCACCACGGGAGCCTGAGCAGCCAAGAGTTCATACAACTCACCACAATATCCATGACTTACCTTACTTTCCCAGCTGGCAAGCATTGCCCCGCAAATTTCCACATCCTATTCGCATTTGGAACTCCCTCGAAGGGGTAATTTACAGTCACCAACCTGCGCTCGACACACCCCCTACCAGAGGTGATTTGGCCCTTTGTGTTTTGAATCCCAACTTACGCTTTGAGAGGGGTTCTGTGCTAATCTACTGGTATTGAGAGAAATAGTCGGTTCCTGCTGCTTCTAGCTTGGCAGCTTGTAACGCTGTACAAACAGGCTAGGCAGGAGCATATGTATGTCTTATCCGTATTATACACCCTTTGAATAGCACTCACTCACTCACTCACTCACTCATTCCACCCGCCTCTAACTTGCCAAACTCGAGCGCGTTAGTTAACCCGTGATATATCCACCGGGAAGGGTCCTTGCATCCACACACATAATGGCCTCACCGAGGACAAGAAGAAATGGAGGATGGACACCACAGACTCTCCTGAGGTCCCGGGGCAGGTAGTCCAGCCTGGAATGTAAGGCCCCTCAAGTACAGATCAAAAAAACATACCCTCGTCCGAGACCTCGCAGTCAATTGGAAGCTATGTAGAGAAATAGAATAGAAGGGAATCCTGGTGCCTCCGGATGTGCTGTTTCCTTAGGAGGTTCTGATATGGGAAGGGTACCCAAGCTTAAGGTACTGTTTCGTGGGAGGATGCATAGGTAGTAGTGATAGTTAGTTCATCAGGTGTCCGTTGAGATGCTGATACGATCGGCGAGTTGCTGCTTACTCGAATGATGGAGTTTGAATCTGAGGGGCCCGAGATACGATTATAACTTGAGAGCACGAGGGTATGTGTGTCATAGGGTATTCAGGTCATCCCCATATTCGAGTGTGCTGCAGGACAGCATTGTGGCAGGTGTTGCGTTAAAATAGATATAACTATTTTTCTTTTTTTGCGAGTGTTAAAACGGTGTGGTGTGTATTCCTGGTAGAGTTGGCCTTCTCGGGATGTGGTTCCGTTTGGTTGGTGAAGGCCGGGAATGGGGAAAGGGTGAGTTGGGAGGGTAAGATGGGGATGGCATCGCTAGGATGGCAGGATACGTGATCACGAGAGGGGTGTACTATTGAATATACCGTGGGTGAAATCTCTCTTGGGATAGGCCGGGGTCTTCAGTGGTTCAAGGAAAGCCGATATTGTGGTTCGTGATGGGAGCTACATGCAATCGTGGGAAGGCCAGGAGGCCAAGGTACTTTATAATACTAGTTTGGTCACAAAAAAACAGGAGAGAGGGGGGGCGAAGAAGAGCTTAAATGGCAGGGGCTCCAGTGACTCAAACTCAAAGTTAGTTCACTATACAGACACATGAATGCTCGCTAGCAGAGCTAGGTGAGCCCGTAATTGGAGCCTTCATATGGAATTCACTCGATTTGGAAAGACACTCAAACCCATGATCTTCAAATCCCATCCCAGTTTCTCACTTCCGGATGGTAAAATCTGAAGTACCGGTAGTGGCCTTCCAGGGACAGTTTGTTCAGACGAGACATCCATCAAATCCATCTTACACCTAGCTGGAGAAGTGTAAACACTAAAATCAACACCGAGTGAGAAGCTGTGACAAAATAATTGCCTCTGCCAGCCATCCAACCGCAAATGGATCTTCCGTAGCCGGTTGTGGTTAATAATAAATTGCTGGCAGGAATTTTAGTTTTCTGTACCCCATACAGGTGAGTAGGAACTGAGTCTACTAGAGACTCAAGTTCTCCTGATAAGATAGCATCCTACTCTTCCTTAATTACATGTCAAAGAGACTCATTTGTTTTAGGAAACAGATTGCATTTCCAGATGTGACTTTTGATGGTTTGCCAAATATTTTCTATGAGACTGCAATCCAGTAAACAGGAGGGCCAATCAATAAAATATTCTCATATTCCCAATTGATGAAAACAGTTTTGTATATAGGCAGCTTGATAAAGACTAGCATTATTCTGCTATAAGTAAGCATAGTCTCACTGAAGCTGGGATTGCCCCTGCCAGAACTGGTAAAACTTGGAAATTTTGTGAGTGGTAAACAAAGCAGCTTTGATGGCTGTTCTCTACTCTTTCTCTCAAAATATTAGAGGTTCTTTTTCATATTCCTTAAAGCAAACCCTAATTATAATACAATCCCTTATTAAAGGTATTTGTAAAATGCTTATTAAGCAACCTTACTAAAAATATATATCATATTATTTCTTAAAAAATTTATTGTACTAACTAGTTACCACTACTGTAATTATATAAATTATTAGACTGTAAATTTATACTACATCATTAGACTTTTCTCTGTAAAGTCTAGAATTTTTTTACTTTTTTTCTTCTGCTTTTGTTATAATTTACAGTAGTTGATCAAACCTTTCATCTGACTTTTAGTTTTATATTAAGTTTAGTGAAAAATTAACATTCTTATATAAATATTTTCCACTATTTTATATATTTAACTCTCGATAAGTAGAAATATAATATGTTAAAACTCTATTGTTAGCAAATATTTATAGTTGTGTTAGTAGTTGTAAAATTGGCCTCAATCTTTATATTAGATTCCTGATATTAAAAAAAGCACACTGTAATTAATATCAATACTGATGCTAAAATAATACTTTCTCTACTTTTTTGTAATATTTAAAAGGTTTACCATATTATTATCTAGAATATTGACATACTTTCAAATTTTAGTCAACTCTTAAAAGAATATGCTGTAAAAAATAATAGTAAAAATAGATATTTTTTATATAAAAAGTGTATTGAATAAAATGTTTTGATCTATATAAAGTTATATATCACTATCCTGGGCAGCCATAATCTGAGGAATCTGTCCAGCATAGCAAGAAGCCTGTAATAGCAGGTCATACTTTAAGAGGATGAAATTTCAGATTCTTTAATATTTGTATAAAAAGGTCTGATAGAACTACTGGGAATTGGGAAAAAAACAGAAAACAATTAAAAAATACTAAACTATATAGAGAAGAATTAAATAATGTAGAATAAATTTACAGTTTAATTATTTATAGTTATTACAGCAATAACTAGACATTTTAATAAAAGTTTTAAGTCTGCATTTTTAGTAAGGTTGCTTAGTAGGCATTTTATGAACACTTTTGACAAGGGACTGTAGTACCCAACTTCTTGAATGTCAGAGCTGGGCAATCATCTATGTCTACCTCTTCTGACTGTCTGATAATCAAAACCTGGTTGTTGGGATGTTAGCTGTCAGTATTGGAGCAAATTTGTCACTCCAGGTTATTGTACCTGGATATGTATATATATACGTATTCCCCTTATTATTAGTCTCATGCTATAAAAACATAAATAACAAAAAAAAAACTCCTCAAACCTTATGTCAGTTAGTATAAAGCTAGTCTATATAGTGCCAAGTCCAGTCCAGCTGCTTTTTTTCCACTTTAAGTAATAAAAATAAGTGAGAATGAACAATTTGCTACAGGTAATTCTCAGCAGTAAATACTAGACATAAAGTCCATATATCAACTGTAATACCAGCAAGCTTACCTATCCCAGTAAATAGAAGGTGGCAATTTTTGTGCAGAAAGGTAGTAAAGTCTACTAGCTTCTTACATATCAGTAGTATAAGGACCTTTGAGTACACTAGTTTGGTTTTTCTTGTAATTGTCAGAGCTCTGCAAATTGAAAATATAGTATCTATACTCATTGTAATGATCCCTCCTCAGATAGTTAGTTCTTGGTGACGGGGAACAATACTTCTCTCCTTCATCTGTTTCTTTCCTTAGTCTTATGATAGTACCAGGCCTCTGCCTACGTTACCAATAGTACAAGACCTTTGTCTTCTACGAAGAACGTATATCATAAGCTTTCTCTAACTCTTCTTTGTGAAGAGCTTTCCTCGTCGTAAGTATAAACATTGTGATAAAAATAAAGATCGTAAAGGGGTTTTATATTTGTTAAAGTAATAAGTAGGAAAAGTACTTAGAATTCAATCCAATTTTATTTAAACTCACACCGCCAACATTGGTATATGACGAGTCACAGCCAGCACAGGGATACTGCTAACCAGTATACCACTAATTCTAAGCTAACTAAGTCTATGGCCCTGCACCTGCCATCCCCGAGTCATGCCCGCACGAAAACTAATTACAAGACCATTGAACAACTCAGTGGCGACCCCAGTCTAAGTCTGTAGCCCCTCTGGTATAAAGCTAACCAGCACTAAGCGTAGTCGAAGCCGAGCTAAAGACCAACCTGACCAGGTTCCTCATCCAACAAACATAAAATCACTACCACCCGGTCTGAAAACCGTCCTGCAAAACCTCCACTACAATAGAAAACCAACAAAACATAAACTAATCCTACAGGTGACACAATGGCAAGGAGGAGGCAACCCACATGTCACCCTCATGCACCTGCATGCCAGGCCGTCAACCCTATAAACCCACTTTGCCAGTTGCCTCTGAAGAGCGTACCGGTGAGGAGGACCTGTACCCGCTACCTGTCCTCCAACTAAAACAACATATAAATGAAATACACAGACGTAGTAACAGAGCAAAAAAAGGGTCAGTGGGGCCTATCTCCCACCCGTGGTACCGTTCCTCCTCCTGCCAAACCCATAGCCAAACTAAAGAAACTAAACAAATCCCACAAAGTCCAACGCACAAGACCCAAACAAATCCAATCATGTAGTCGCAATCCACTATCCGTACAGGTGGCCATCAACCAGCCAGTCCATCAGGGAGCTTTACAGTACTCAGCAGCTTCACCCAACAGCCCAAGTGGGATTGGAAACACTTAATTAGACCTCATCCAGCCTGACGTAAGCCTGACTGGTATTTGCAGGTACCTCTCCCCCTCCAATCAGCTCCCCCCAAGTCTCTCACACTAGACACCACAGAGCCCATCCAGCCCTCCAGCCCCTCAGACAGATCAACCATCCGATAGCCACAGGACAGCCCATACCTTGCCCCACCAGGCAGCCACTGGTCTTGGCCACACTAGCAGAGCCCCAAACCCCAGCCCATAACAGCTGAGAAGGACCTACTGGCCACAGCTGAGAGCCACAAAGGAGGCAGCACCACTACCTGAAGGCAGCAGCAACAGCTACACAATTCAACCCAGCCGAACCGAAGTCCAACGGAGCCAGGAAAGAGTAAGCAGAGTCAGCCAATGCTAGTCCCACAGGTCCGGCAATAAGCACAAAACAAACAACGGGCAAGAGGCACCCCCAACTGATGTGACATGAAGGGGGAGAGTGTACGAACAGGAGCAGACAAACAGAAGGTAGGCTCTACTTGCAATAGGTGAAGCCACCAACCACAATCCGCAACCAAACCATCCAAGCACACAGAAAACGCAAGTGTCTGGCAGCCAATCATCACACACCACCCCAAGCAGCAACAATAACCACACTAAGGGGTAAGAGCTTTCAGGGTCAAAGCCATTCCCACCGAAGCAAGGAGGAGATGCCTGACTGAACCACTGTAAATGCTGCAAGGACAGAAAACTTCAAGAAAACGGTGATAAACAATGTCATAGGATTCTGACTATAGAAACATAATGTAATGAGGAGGGGTGAGGCAGGTACTGACCTGCCACCTGAGAAGTGATGCAGCCAGTACGACAAGTTAAAGATACAGGACGGTCATCAAGCGAACCCGAGGGTGTTTTGTATCATGAAACCTAAGGACTCCATTAAAACCCAACAAGAATATAAGCTGGCCCAAAGAACAATACAAGTGATCCCCCCAAATACAATGTTCTATCTCTCCCAATCGAATGCGAAACCTGCAAGTAGATGATAGACAGGAAGCCGTAGACATTTTACTCAAAGGGACTCGTAAGCGACTGTGATGAAGTGCTCGAAGTGCCGGCATTATGAGATAACCAGCAAGCAACGAAACAAGAGGCAAACTAGTAATCCACCATGCAATGCCAACAGACCTCAACACCACAGACCCCACGAACTACTGAGCGAACTCGGATATCTCTCCCAGAATCCAAGGCATTAAGGCCTATCATGGGTGTGAAAGAATCACTCGGGGCAAATGACGGCAAGGATGAGGAAAAGCACTTAGAATTCAATATAATTTTATTTAAACTCATACCACCAACACTGGCATATGACGAGTCCCAGGGCCGGGCTCCCAGGTTATCGCATCCTGGATACCACTAACTACGAACTAACTAAACCTCCAACCTCGTACCTCAAACATGCCCACACTATACCCCAACACGAACACTAAATACAAAGCCATCAATGATAAAGAAAAATCCTCCTCAGCCCAGCCTACCCACCAGCCAAGTTACCTGTACAAAATATAAAAATTCCACTACCGCCACCTGAATGTGACCTCGCAAAAAACCTTCTCCACAATAGAAACCCACCCAAGTGCCCCCACTCAATGATCCCGGGACACCCCGCCGACCGCCCCGGCACTCGTCCCTATTCCTAAACAAAAGAAACACCCAACACCCAAGCATGTAGACCCAAGGGAAAGCCGACTTACAGGGCGAAGGCTCCCTAGTCAAGGGGGTACGAACTGTCATAGAGAATCCGGGGAGTACCGCACTGGCAGCACAACCCAAAAACCTTGACGGAAGCAGCCAGAATGAGATAGTCCCCAAGCGGTCGGCACTTGACTAAATATGCCTAGGTATTCAGCTCCTCCTCCAGATGCTCAGCTCATGCCACAGGCAGCAAACCTGCCGCAGACTCCATAGTAGGTGGTTTGTGGTAGTGAACCGGCCAAGGCGATGACTCTTCCAAATCAGGGACAAGTGGCACAGGTGAGGTCTGGTCTTGTTTGACCTGGTGCTGCTTGTTTCTCTTCCTCTTCCCACTCCTAGGTGCAGGTCTAGTAACAGGAGGAAACGGGCCACTCTCATCACCACCTACTGCCACAGGAGGGACGCTATCAGAGACGTTACCCTGACCAGCCACAGGCTCAACCACAGATGACTCAGGCACCTGCTCTCCTGAAGGAGGTGATACCACCGTAGCTGGTGTCACTATACCAGGATCCACCCCACCTACACCAGGAGCAAGCACCTCAACCGGCTCTGACAAATCAGAGACTGGTCCACCCACAACACAACCCACTACAGAAGTTGCAAGAGGAGCTGGGATAACTGGCAGCGCAATATTCCCCTGAGGGAGCTCCTCCGCTGGACCCTGAGAATTCTCAGGATCTAGCCTACCCACCCCAAACGAGACCACTGTAGTAACCAAAGTGACCGAGGAGACAGGCAAAGAGGGGATAACCATAGGAGCTTCGGCCACCAACATCATGAGATAACCGCGATTAATAGAATGTTCATTCTTGAGGGCAGCCAATAAGGCAGATATCTCTTTCCCAGTATGATGAAATCGCCGAGAAAGGACAGAGATGTGATGCCAAAGCCAAGAGACTTTGGCCTCCAGGATGAATTCTTCTCGACTGCATGAGACAAAACCACCGACAAACATAGAGCGGACGTGGTGGAGGGGGCAGATGCTCACTTAGCTATTGCGACTGTAGTGAACAACAGAAACGATAAGTAAAAGGAAGAAAAAGACTTCTAGCAAACGTAGGAGGAGGTATAACAACGAAGTCCTCAAAAGGTATTCGAAGTTAAAGACTTGAAGTCTATCGTGAAATAGAAATCAAGGGCTCTGATTGGATCGACACCGAACCTTCACTACCAATATGGGGTGAAAGAAGGAGGAAAAGTACTTAGAACAAAGCATGAAGAACCTTGCCCGCCACTTCGCGCTGCGCCCCCTTCGCGGTTTCTCCGACAGGACCCATCGTCATGTGACCAAAAGTGGTCACATGTGTGAAACCAAATCATAACAAACTAATCATGTGACCAAGATGGTCACACGCTCAAAACCCATGACCTCATAGCAAGGTCATATGCGAAAACTCATAAACCAATCATAACACAATAAATAAATCATATAACTCGAATGAGTCATATGCGTGAAACCCATGACATCATAACGAGGTCATGTGCAAAACATAAATCATATGCACAAGGCATACCTGCAAGGCACACTCACAAGGCATACTCACCAGGTGCATGTCTCATAACTCATAATCGAGTCATGTGCGAAACATAACAAATCATAACATAATAAGTCATAATATTATGACCCAAATGAGTCATATGCGTGAAACAATAACATACCTATGACTCATAATCATGAGTCATGTGAAAACCTTTTCCGTGCCAAGCCACGTTCGTGACACTCATCGTAATTCCTACTTCTTAGACAAAACAATAAAAAGTCCACTCCGCATATTATATAAAGTACATATCTTGGAGTGTGAGGATGTGATAATAGTAGAATATATTGGAAATAGCCTAAGCTGCTCACTATGAATACCACCTAACATGCTGAGAGCCCATCTGACATGCTTCTCATCCCACTATCTGTCTATTCATTTGTCGCTTCTATGTTAACTCATCTGTTTACTCACTCTCTCGTTTATTCACTTGCCCATTTGTTTGCTTATCTGCTTATCTATTGATTTACCTAATTGGATATTAAATGCTCTTTTGATCTATTAGTTTATTTATTCTTTTATATCTACAATAACCTACCTATAATCTGGCTCATTCTTATTAGCTCCTGCCTTTTTACTCACCTCCTACAACCTGTTTATTATTTTGAAGTATTTGCTTTGTTGAGATAGAGGTTATTGGTATGTGCTTTGAAGAAACACCTCTAGTAGAAAAGAATATAAAGTTTAAGGAAGTTATAAACCATTAGGAGTTCTTGTTCCTGTATTTTTTTTGTTAGCAGTATTAGTGTAGGAGGTAGAAGGTGTGCAGAAGGCAAGGGAAGTATGGAAGATAATGGGAGTGTGAAAGGAAATTAGATAGTCTTTTGAAGTCTATTGTTTGATATCTCTTTTGTTAGCAAGAAAGTACATAGAGGAAGTAGAAATAAGTGTGGGAGTGACACCGATATGTAATGATCCTGTCAGTTAGATGAGTTGTAAGTTCAAGCAAGTTGTTGAAAAAGTGAGTTGTTAGAAGGATCCTTGGAAGAGTCTTTAAGTGCGCTTATAGAGACAGTGAGAGAGTGAGAGAATAACCGAGAGAAAAAATTTTCATACTCTTCTTCTTAGTCACTGTCTGGAAGCCTTGGTATTTCATTTTAGCAGAGTAATAGTATATGATCACATACTTTTCCCCACAAGTAACAATTATTGTTGATTTACTGCTCCGGAAAGTTAACATTTCTATTAGGAGATAAATTAATTATGGGTATAAGAGAAAGAATTCTTGACGTTCCAGGACTTAAAGTATGGCTCAGACAAGCTGGAGAGGTAACTTTTTCCATCTCAAGACAGTATTTGATTTTTTTTCTATTTCAAAGAATTTCCCATTATTTATACATAATTATAGTTTAACAAGGTACTCATGCTAAGGTTGTGGCTGCTAGCTATAACCCATGGTTGCTCACTCTCTCACAACCTTGGGCACTCCTCCAAAGTGCCTGACAGTTTAACATAACTTTGTAGCTTACTATTGTAATTTTTGTAGCTCAATATGACTTTGTGGCTTCTGAAGTAATTTTGTGGCTTAACCAAACCTTACAGCTTAATCATACTATCATCACTCAACTTCTTTGTATTACTACATACTATTTTATTTTATGATACAAAATTGTTAATTTGTATTATATTAATATTATTGTACACCTATTTCTGAAACTTTGTTTTTTGTTTAATACCCATTACTATCAACCTGGATATTTTCTTTTTATAAGTACAAACTGCACGTCTTTGTTTTGCTTGTGCCTTTATCTCATCCAAGAAAGGCTTACGTTCTTCTTGCTCTGCTTTTTTCTTGGCATTTATAGCCCTATGTAACTGCTTTTCCGCCTTTTCCACCTCTGCATCCTCCTTTCTTTTTACCATCTGTCTTACTTCAGAGGCATAAATTGCACCACCTTTTTGAATCTGTCAACGGTTACTAGCATGCCATCTAGCATTTCGTGCTTCCTCTGCTGCTCGCTGATGTTCTAAATTTTCCACAGCCAATGCACCTGCCTGTGCTAGTACTAATCCACCTTGCAGTACAGCTTCCATACTTTCCTGAAGGCTAGGTGGTAGATTACCTGCTTTACCTAATTGCTCCTCACTTTGAGCTTAAAGGGTAGCAATAGTTAAAGGAATCTCTGATACAGATTCTGGTAACAAGGATTCAGGCTGAAAAGTTGGACTTGCTGCCTCACATAGCTGCGAAATTACAATATCTGGATTGAAGGAAATTGGTCAAGTTGCTCGAAAGGCAGATCGAATCGTAGATGGCTTGAAGGTTTGCTGCCGAATCAAGTCGATAGTATCTAGGAATTCTGCCTTATCAATGTCTCCATATCCTGTTCTTGTTGCTACCTCTACAGCCTCGGCATGGTCATGTTTGTAGGGCTGAAAGACAACTACTGTTAGGAATACCAGAACCCGATACCTAGGAACCACCCTAAGTAGGGTAACCCCACTTGGAATTGGAATCTCTGGTCTCCAACACCCCCCTCCGGGTCCCTTACGGGGCCCGCACATTATCATATATATCAATCTCAGTTGTGTCCTGTGACTACATTACCACAGAATTGAAGGTGTTAGAATAACACCGTATACATCGCTGCCGTCCGTCCGACCAGATCCTGTTCGCAGGGTATATGAGAGGGGACCTTCGGCTAGGCCTGGGAAGTGAAACGGAGTAATTCCGTCAACTACTCAGAGAGTTACTAGGCTTCAAATGTATGACACCTTTGGCATGGGCCGTAAGTAACGGGATGATTTCGCACAATGAGATGGTATCAAATAGTAAAGGATCTCTACTAGGGACCGATACAATTGCATACACCAGAAGAGTCTAGAAACTCTAAAGGATACTACTAAAGAAGCCAACGAACTTCACGGAGTGTTGCAACTGGGTTTCGGAACACGTTGTAGTCATGAGGTGATTCTCAAATACTACAATGGTTACTGAAACCTACTACCCAGAGAGCAACCGAAGGTTGCCGACCGAGGGATTAATTACCAGTCTAGTGGAGTGGCTTCCTGTGAGTAAATAGGAAGTCATCCAAAGAAAATCTATGAGTTGGGTATGGAGTTACTGAGGGTCGGAATCAAATGACCAATGATAGTTGTAATGACGACCACCTTTGCAGATATAGCCGTGGATAAGACTGATCATTTTATCAATGGCAAAGACAATTGGAGCCAACTCAGTTCGACTTAAAGGACTAGGCTATAAGTCTAAAGACTCTGCTAATCGGGATATTTCTATTGGGGACAGTACGTTTCGTAACAAGAAAGATCGTAATTACCGAAGAGGGTGTAATGGTTTTCAGTGTCTACAGGTGTTCTCACCTTGGAAGAAAACTCGACGTTGTGAATTACGATTGAAGAAGTACATAGTTGTATGATAAATAGATGTAGTCCGCGAACACTCAGACGCGGAATTTAAATATCGAAGTGCCTCCCAAGCTTTAGACATCATCAAGCAATGGAGAAGAGACCTTAACAATATAATATTGTTTTTACGATTCTACCCTACTTTACCTACTTTACTTCACTCCTAGTAGTCATAAACGAAACGAGCCAAGTCTGAGCCTTCCTAGACAATCTCCGTCTACAAAAATGAATCTCGATTGGCCTAGACAATCTTGAAGTCTATCAAGTTGTCTCCACCTAACAACTACATCAAGTGGTTGGAGAACGTGGCTTGAATGTGGAGGGAGGCAGAACACAATAATCTTATTATGCTCACAATAATCAAGAAACTCCTTTATACAGTGTAATCTAAAACCATCAAGAAGTAGGAGGCGATTGGTACCCTTAAGTCGCTTCAAAGAAAACCGCTTAAAGTGGCTTAGCTACTTCATTGTTAACCCATCATTGGTATAACCAGTTTCACATGTACCAACTAAGTAATCTTCAGGAATTTTTATTATAGTATACTATGGCTCTTGATGTATAATACCAGGAATGATAATCATAGGTGGTAATACTTCTCCGTCACCACTTATAATTTCACAATGTGTGATGAGCTCACGGTTGGTAGAGTGTAACGATCCTCCTTTGGACAGTTAATTCTTGGCGATGGGGAACAATACTTCTCTTTTCTGTCTTCTTCTTTCTTCGTCTTACGATAGCTCTAGGCCTCTGCCTACATTACCAATAGTACAAGACCTTTGTCTTCTATCGGAAACACCTATTGTAAGCTTTCTCTAACTTGTTTCTGTGAAGAACTTTCCTTCATGTAACAATAACGTTGGAGTACAGATAAAGATTGTAAAGGTGTTTTATATTCATTAAAGTAATAAGTAGGAAAAGTACTTAGAACAAAGCGTGAAGAACCTATCTTCCTCAGCCGCATCGGCCTCCTTATATAGTATTCTTCCCGCCCATAGTCATGTGACCTAAAGTGGTCACATGTGCGAAACCAAATCATAACAAACTAGTTATGTGACTAAAGTGATCCCATGCTCAAAACCCATGACCTCATAGCGAGGTCATGTACAAACCTTATAAACTAATCATAATACAATAAAGATGTCATATGACTCGACTGAGTCATATGCACGAAGCCCATGACCTCATAACAAGGGCATGTGCGAAACATAAATCATATGTGCAAGGCTTGCCCGCAAGGCACACTCATAAGGCTTACTCGCCAGGTGCACATCCCATGACTCATATTTGAGCCATGTGCGAAAGCATCACAAATCCCACACATAACAAATCATATGACCCAAATGAGTCATATGTGTAAATCAATAACATACCTGTGACTCATAACTATGTGTCACGTGAAAGCCTCTTTCATGCCAAGCCATGTTCGTGACATTAGCTCCCCTCCTCTTAAGCCTGAGTTCCATCAGGCTTTTTCTCCCAGTTTCAATAGTTCCCATCCTGCCAAGCACAAGGTCCTTCTCAGCTTGCGGAACTCTTCGTCTGCTGTCCTCCATCTGACCCTTACCGATTCTAGAGTCAGATTCACCATCTCGATCGTGTGGTACTGATTATCGTTCAGCTGTCTTAGCTCCGCAATCATTTTGTCGTTTGCGGAAATTGTGGCCTCGTCTTGGCCCAGTTGTTCTCAGAGTCCCTGGATCTGCCTGTGTAGGCTCCTGACGTCCAGTTCCGTGTCTGATGAGGAGTTTTGGGCCCCTCCCTCCCTGGACCGCATCCTCACGGCCCATGCCTTTCTGGCATCCTCTTCTTCCAACTCTTTCCTGCTTCCATCCTTTTGCAGGTAGAATCCCACAGATATTTTCTGTGTCCGGTGCATTCTGCACCCATTTCTGAAGCATTGTTGCCAATGCATCAGAACACAGTCTGAGCATGGACCATACTTTCGACATTCCCTCAAGAACCATTCTGAGCCTTCTTTGTCACCAAAATGTGTTTAGCAACTGTCATCATAGCATACCATCCATGACATGGCATTATGCTGTGCTTGTTTTTCCCTTTCCTTGAGTTCTTTGTTGGTCAGCCCCATGAATGAGTATTCAGGGCTAGTGGGTGTGGTTTGGCGGAGGCTATCACCCCAGCCCTCGTGTTGTTGCAACTGCGCGGAAGCCTTTCCCTCACCTTTGTCTTGGTTGAACATGATCGTCACCTGGGCCGGGCTTGCCTGCGTATCACTGGTGGAAAGTTGAGATAACATCTTGTGGGTATTCAAAGTTGTGTGCGAAGTACCAAGTTTTATCGTGTTCGGGTGAATATCCTGTCCACTTGGCTCAGTATTGGAGGTGACCCTGGAAGAAGCGGAAATCAACTATTTTGTTGAGCTCGTATTCTGGTTCTCCGTCGAGTTCAATCGGAGGGGGAGGAATAAGTGTTTGTGAGGGAAACTTGTTGTCGTTGTGTAATTTGAGGAGTGAGATGTGGAATGTGTTGTATATTCGCATCGAGGGGGGAAGGTCGAGTTTATAAGCTCAGCTGCCCACTCTTTCCAGTATACTGAATGCTCTGATTTTCTTGTTGTCCAATTTCTTTGATGGTCATGTCGTATCGATATTGCACAGTATTAGCCATACCATATCTCCCAATTGTATGTTCGGATCTGGTCTTCGGTGCTTATCGCATTGTTCTTTTTGTCGTTGTTGTGCTTGACTCATTTCGTATTGTAATGTTTCGTGTAGTTTTCCCATATCTGTTTTGTCCGGTATCACATCATTAATCGTATGATATGTGGTCTGACTTTGTGGATATTGTCCGTAATTCGCGAAGAAGGGTGTCATGTCAATTGTTTCTTGCTTTCCATTGTTGTATGCAAATTTGCCCATAGATTGCAGTTTGTACCAGTCATCTTGTTGATAATTGACATAGGCCCTTAAATATTGTTCGAGTATTGCATTTACCCTTTCTGTTTGTCCATCCATTTGTGGGTGGAATGCTGTACTCATCCTGTTTTGTATCCCCATTTCTCCAGTTACTTTCTTCCATGGTCCCGATGTGAATAGTGTTCCTTGATCGGTAATGATTTTTTTTGGAAGGCTGTGAAGTTGGAAGACCTCTCGGAAGAATGTTTGTATAAAATCCCTTGTGTTGATATCTTTTCTGACCCGAATGAAATGACTCATTTTGGTCAGACAATCCACCATGACCAGGATGCTATCGCAATTTTCCGCTGCAGGGAGGTCCATGATGAAATCCATAGTAATTGTTTCCCATGGTTGTTCGGAGACTTCGTTTGATTTCAGTAATCCATATGGTGCGTGTTTAGCTGTTTTCATCCTTTGGTATATGTCGCAGTTTTTGACATATCGTTTGACATCGTCGCACATTCCTGGCCAATAGAATGACCTCATGATGAATTCCGTGGTTTTAGCCATTCCTCCGTATTCTGCTGTTCGGATATCGTGGTGTTGTCGTATAATGTCTGTCCTTATCTCCTCCTCTTCTAGGCTCTATTGTTTTCCGTTGTACCACATATTTCCATCCTTCCATTGGCATAAACCCACAGCAATTCCTTTCATCTCCTTTTTTCCTTCATTCAATGCTTCTCTTATTGCCTGAATTGTTTTGTCTTTCTCATTTGCGTTCTCAATTTCCCTTTTTTCCGTTGATGTGAATTGGATAACCTCCATTGCCTCAAAGTAGGTTTTTGGTAATAGTGTTCGTGTTTTTTGTTTGATTCTTTCGTCTCCTTTTGTTTGTAGTTTGTCGCTTGCAATTCTTGTGAGAGCATCTGGCTTTCTACTCTCTTTGCCTGGTCAGTATTCGATTTTGAAGTTGTATTTGCTGAGGTGTTCCATCCATCTTATCTGACGGTCATTCAGTTCTTTCATAGTCATGAACAGGACCAAGTTCTTATAGTCAGTTAGAACTCAGACTGGATAGTCGTTGTTCAAAACGTATCTCCTCCATTCCTTTAATGCTTGAACAATCGCTAATAGTTCATTGTTTGCAACATCATAGTTGCATTCTGCGGGGGTCATTGTCTTGGATCGGTAAGATACTGCCCTCCATTTTCCATCATCGTATTGTTGCGATAATACCCTTAAGCATACGTATTTTGAGGCATCTGTTTCGATCATTGTCCTTCAGTTTGGGTTGAAATGAACCAGTATGGGTGGCGAGGTTAGATGCATTCGTATTGCATCATAGGCTTTTTGTTCGGTTTCTCCCCATTCCCATTTCTTGTCTTTCTTTGTTAGGTTATAGAGTGGTTTTGCAAGCCTGCTAAATCCCTCTATGAACCTTCAATAAAAGTTGCAAAATCCCATAAAACATTGAACATCTGTTTTGTTGTTTGGTTTGGCCCAATCCCATATAGCTGCTGTTTTGACAGGGTCGACCTTGACCCCACTTCAATTGATAATCAATCCGAGGTATTCCATTTCTTCCTTATAGAATTCGCATTTTGTTGGTTTGATCTTCATTCCTAATCCTTGTATTGTGGCCATGATATTGCTGATATCCTTTTGGTATTATTGTATGTTTTCCGAGTATCTGAGTACATCGTCTAAGTATACGATACAACATATATTGTAGTACTTATTGAGTACCTTGTTGATCCATCTCTGGAATGAAGCCAGTGTATTGGTTAGCCCGAAGGGCATAACCAAGTATTCAAACATTCCGTATCTTGAGGCGAATATAGTCTTACATTCGTCTCCTGCTTTGATGCATATATTGTGGTATGTGTCCTTGATGTCGAGTTTGGTGAAGTATTTTGCTAACTGCAGTCTATCCAGTACTTCTCCAATCAATGGTAGTGGATATCCGTCTTTCTGGGTAACCGAATTGAGAGCTCTGTAGTCCACACAGAGTCTCATTTTTCAGTCTTTCTTTTTGACGAATAGTATTGGGGATCCTCCTGATGCGAAAGAGTCCCTGATCCATTCTCACTTTAAGTTTTGCTCAATGTACTTCCTAAGTTCTTCGAGCTCTGCTTCTCCTAGTGGGTATAACTTCTTGTAGGAAATCTCTTTTGTTTTTCCCGTTTTTTCATCTTTGTCCAGCTGAATTCCGTGATCGATTCCTGGTCTTCGAGGTGGTAGCTCGGTAGCTTCCTCTTCTTGGAATAGGTTCGTGAATTGATGGTATTCCTTTGGAACCAATTCTTTCCATCCCTTTTTGCTTTGCTATTTCTTATCCTGGATTGCTAGCTCCGTGCTGATGTTGATTTTCACTAGGACTGCTTTTTCGTCTTCGTATGTCCATTTGAGAATTCCTGTTGTATCTTCTCTTCGATAGTACCTTCCAAAGGCTTGTGCTGTGATCTCTTTGATCTCGATTCTTTTTGTTGTATTGGGCTGGTTTTGGTCCATGCTTCCAAATCCCTTTTCTCCTCTTGTGGTTTCTTCCAGTTGATCTACTTCGTGCAGATCCTCATTGTTGATTTTTTCGATTATCAACTGTGCGATTCAATCGCCTTTTTGGACTTAGAAGTCCTCTTGAGCCAGGTTAGCCAGGATCACTTTGATTTCACCTGTATAGTCGACGTCGATTACCCCTGCCATGGTCATGAGTGGATGTTTGACTGCTAGACAACTGCGGGGTGCTATTCGTCCATAGGTGCCTTCTGGTAGTCCGATGGCTATTCCTGTTGCTATCATTGCCTGCCCATTGGCAGGTATCTTGATTCCTTCGTTGGCATATAGGTCATGTCCTACTGCTCCTTTGGAACCCTTAGTAGGCACTTTTGCCTCTTGGTCCAGTCTTTGTATCCGGACTCTCTTATCTTGCCACAACTCCGCGAACTTTGCATGCAAAGTTTCTTCTTCAGCTTTCTCGTATTAGTGTCGAGTAAACCACAGGTGAACTTTTGAGACATCATGTCGCACATAGTTCACTTGTAAAGGTCATCTTGTTCTTGTTCCAATCGATCGTCAGATTATGCTTTCATAACCATGGCATCCCTAGGACTATCTCATGGTTTTTAAGATCTGCTACCTGAAAGGTTACCATTTCCCTATGGCTGTCAATGTCCATAGGTACTGTCACCGTATGGGTTATAGGACCCATAGTGCTTGGCTTTCCATCCACGGGCTAGACTTGTCTTACTTTCTTTGCTTGGTTGGTATGGAGGCCGTATTTGTCGCAGATTTCTTTGTCGATGAAGTCTTCAGTAGCCCCAGAGTCGAGCATTGCATATATTGTTGTTTCTTCGTTTTCTTCATTGTATATCTTCATCTTGATCATCACATAATCTCTGTCTTCTTCTCCTCTTTGTATATGTAGTGCCGTATAGTAGTTCACTAACTTGATGAGTTTTCCAGGTCCACATCTTAGGTCTCCCAGACTACCGTTTACTGAGGACCCTCATTGTTTTCCACCGGTGAATCTTCTGCAATCATTTCGTGAATGTTGCTCCTTTTTTGATTTTGGAAACGATTATTTCCAGCAGCTCTGGTCCCTTGATATCCACTGTCGGGTCGGCTTCTGCATTCTTGTATCCGATGTCCTGCTTTTCCACACCTTAGGCAGAGTTTCCCATTCATTCTTCTGGCATATTCTTCCTTAGACAAGTTCAGAGCAGGCCTTGCTCTTGATTTGTCTAACTCCATTGGCTCGCCTGGTGGTAATGCTCGACTTTCTCCTCAAGCTGCTTGCGGTTTGAAGGTTCCATCCACATTCCTGGATGATTGGACCACCCTGTGGGCTATAGTGTTTTCTGAGTTGCTTTGAACCATGTTTAGTTTGCTTTCCTTATCAATCGCCCATTTTGCAAATCGTTCTGCTGTTGTATAGCGCAGGTCGGAGATTCCCCATGCCTCTCGGAGTCTCTCGCTGCAGTTTCTCAGAAGGATGATGTAGAGAGTAGCATCATCAAACTCGGCTTTGTATTCCAATAGTCGGCATTCATTCCAGTACGCCGAGAATGTTTGTTTTCCTTGTTGGAGTTTTTCCAGCTTTCGTCTTGCTGTTTCTTAGGCGTTGGTGTCTCCGAATCGTTCCAAGAGTGTCCCCTTGAACTCTTCGTATATGACCCATTCTCTCTGCTTCCTTCCATTTTGGAAAGACATAATCCATTGCACTGCGAGTCCTCTGAGTAGAGATTCCACGTATGGAATCTTGATCTCATCATAGTGATCTCCATATCCCTTAACAGCAAAATATCCTTCACATTACGCTAAGGATATTCGTAGCTTGTCTTCAGCTCCTTCGTATGTGTCAGGCTCCTTTGCTTTCGGTCGTTGGATGTTTCCTTATCCTGTGTTTCGTGTTGCTGCGAGAAATGCCTGAAAGTGAATTTCAGTCATTCCAAGTATGCTAGTTCCTGGTGCCAGAGGGGCTGGGGCCGGTGGCCCAGGTTCTGCTAATCCCGACATTCTCTCGGATCGTGGAGTTCCTGCAGGAGAGCTATCAACTGGTGATCCTTTCTCTGAAGTTACTGGGCTTGCTGCTCTCAAGGGTTCTGCCGAGACATGATCTAGGGCATCGCTGAATCCTCCTAGGTTAAGGTTTTGATCGTTGATGTCAATATCTCCTTCCCTGTCTGGATTAAAGGCTGCCATCTTGTATCATTTGGCCTCGCACTAGGTAATGCTTTGTAATGTAATGATCCGCCTTTGAACAGTTAATTCTTGGCGATGGGGAATGATACTTCTCTTTTCTGTCTTCTTCTTTCTTCGTCTTACGATACCTCTATACCTCTGCCTACATTACCAATAGTACAAGACCTTTGTCTTCTATCGGAAACACCTATCGTAAGCTTTCTCTAACTTGTCTCTGTGAAGAACTTTTCTTCACATAATGATAACATTGCAGTAAAGATAATAATCGTAAAGGTGTTTTATATTCATTAAAGTAATAAGTAGGAAAAGTACTTAGAACAAAGCGTGAAGAACCTATCTTCCTCGGCCGCATCGGCCTCCTTATATAGTATTCTTCCCGCCCATAGTCATGTGACCTAAAGTGGTCACATGTGCGAAACCAAATCATAACAAACTAGCCATGTGACCAAAGTGATCCCATGCTCAAAACCCATGACCTTATAGCGAGGTCATGTACAAAACTCATAAACCAATCATAACGCAATAAATAAGTCATATGACTCTACAGAGTCATATGCGCAAAACCCATGACCTCATAATGAGGTCATGTGCGAAACATACATCATATGTGCAAGGCTTGCCCAAAAGGCACACTCGCAAGGCATACTCGCCAGGCTCACGTCCCATGACTCATATTTGAGCCATGTGTGAAAGCATCACAAATCCCACACATAACAAATCATATAACCCAAATGAGTCATATGTGTAAAACAATAATATACCTGTGACTCATAACCATGTGTCACGTGAAAGCCTCTTTCATGCCAAGCCACGTTCGTGACATAGAGCTTCTCAAATAACACTCACGATTTGGATACCTGGTTATTATCTATTAATCCCTTCTAACGCCAATCTGGAATCCAGTTTCATCGACGTTGTATTTGTCTTGAGTCTGAATATCATGCTGCTGACATATTGCCTGATATTTCTCAAACCATACTCGTATATCCAGGGATTGATGAGCGTTTTTTATATCAATATCGATAGTTTTTTGCTTACATATGAAGTATTCAGGATGGCCATCGAGGAACTGATGGGCCCAGTAGTCACTAACATTAGGAGCTGGTGGTGGAGGTGGACCACTATGGGAGTATTGTAATATAGCATTTGCACAACCTGTAATCATTTGAAGGTGTGTACTGGTTCCAATTGCATCTAGGCAATCTAGATATTGGCAGACAGCAAGTTCTTGATCAACTGAAAGGACACAGTTTGGGCCAGCTCATTCTTGTTTTGATTGAACACCCTTCAGACAAGCTCGGAGTCGTGATACAGGTACTTCAAATTTGCGTGCAATTGCTGCTACCTTTGGATACTGTTCTTGACTGCTGCGAATAGAGGTAATAGCAGCCTGGATTCGGATTTCAATATCAGCATAGGGGTCAACACATTGACTTGCAAGAACAAAGGAGGTTGCAGGAGCCATAGTTGATGGTGAAAGAGATAATTGTCTATTAGTGATAATTTAAGAAATATAAACTGACAAGAAGTCTGAATAATTTACAAAATTATTTTTAATTATAATACTATTTTGAGTGATGATAGTATGATTATGCTGTGAAATTTGATTAAGCTACAAAATTACTTCAGAAGCCACAAAGTCATATTGAGCCACAAAAATTACAATGGTAAGCCACAAAGTCATGTTGAGCTATAAAGTCATGTTGAACTGTCAGGCACTCTGGAGGAGTACCCAAGGTCGCGAGAGAGCGAGCAACCATGGATTGTAGCTAGCAGCCACAACCTTGGCATGAGTACTCTAATTATTTCTTTTTTCAGAAAACAAATTTAACCTTTTTCACTCACAATACACTGTTGGTATTTCTAAGATCACTGAGAGAATAATGTATTACTGTTCTGTACTCTTGCTCTGCTGGCCACTCTCCTCAAATTTACTAGGCAACTCTTGTACAAAAATATCTTGCATAATACTTGTATGTAAGTTGGTTTAGGATATAGAGAACCACATTTAACTAATACAATAATAACAAATAGCATTAAGTCTTAACATAAGCTGATAAAGAAATCAAGTTTTGTGGTATAGTTGGTTCTATATTATAATGTTATCAAAAAATTGATCAAATTTCCCCTGAAATAGAAGTAGAGAGAGGTTTGGTATTGTGGTAGAATAGTAGACTTCTTCCTTCCTAATCCTAACTTAGAAACATTTCATAGGACTGTGCCTTATAAATAAGAACAGCTTCAACCTCTTAAATTGTCATGCTTTATATTGTATCAAGTACCTACTTTCCTTTGCAGAACTGGAACTACACCAACCTGACACACTAGCAGTTCCTGGTTCAAGTTTAGGACTGGGCGAAACCAATTTTTCTCTCTTGAAAATAGTTATCTCTTTTGTAATTTCTTTTACGATATGCTCTTCCACAATGTCACCTCGAATTAGCTAGAATGCAATGCATCACAAGCTGAAACGCTTATTGGTAGGCTCTATGAAGGGTCTGGAAGGGGGCTGTATGGTACAGAAGGTAGGACAAGCCATCAGAAATACAGTAGGAAAAGCAGAACTTGAAGAGAATGGATTGAGTATTACCAGTATGACATATCAAAAAGTAAGATACCTCCCACTATGATGCAATACGTCTAAAAATTTGCACCTTATAATTCTAGGTCAAAGAGTTAAATTATAAATTATAACAAACTGTTTTTGGAGGCCCATATTCAATTCATTAGCTGCAACTACTTTTTTCAATATCATACATTTGTGTGATAAATTAATTTTTATGATTAATTGTTTTAATTTTCTTAACGTGGTATTGTGACAAAAAAATAGTAGTTGTAGAAAATGAATTGAACATGGGGGCTACAGCATCATAGGAAAACACTTTATGGATACTTGTATGGTCCTATTGTAGAACTATCATACCGTATCTCGAGTACTGAAATGGCTATCTAAACATTGATACGCCATGCGCTGTCACTCGTCATCACTCGCTGACGCCCTTCGTCACCTAAAGTACCTACATATGATAGGCAAACACCTCGCACACACTAACTTATTACATAACTCACTCCGAATATCTATCCTACACAGCCAGCATCCCCGGGCACCCCGTGAAATATGTAGGTATATACATGAGAAATAGTTACAGGATGGAAACCCCCTGTCCATCCAACCACGCAAGAAGTTGGGTTTCCCCCCCCAATCAAAGCTTTATGTTTTCTTAACTTGGACTGTTTAAGTCCTCCTGGTATGATAACGCATTGGGAAACCGATTATAAAGAAATTCGAAATGTGAGAATTAATTCAGCAAGCACTCAGCAATTTCATCCTCCCCTCCCCTTCCAGGATCACAACTTCTCCCTTCCTCTCGTCTCAACCGGCACCCCCAAAACCGCCACTCCAGCAGCCAATATCAATCCTCCCGCAACATAAACTGGTACATTAGGATTGCGGCCAATAGTATTAGCAGCGATGATGGGACCGCACAGCCCTGCGATCCTATTGATGAAACTGGCCAGTCCGACACCCGTACCACGCACGGGCGCCGGGAAGAGCTCGGGGGTAAAGGTGTAGAGGGTGCCGTACATGATGTTCTGAAAGAAGGCTTCCAGGCAGGCGAAGGTTAGCTGATAGGTGTCCTCCGCGGAGATGGTGAAGAGGAAGAGGAAGATGCCAGAGAGGAGGGTGGAGATGCTAAGGGTGCGTTTTCGGCCGAGGTAGGGGGTGTCGATTGTGTACTTTTTTTTCTCCGTGTTAGACAGAAGAGGAGAGGGAAAGGGGAGGGGAGGGAGACAGAGGGCGGATACCATCGCAACGAGGGAACCGGGGACTCCGGCCATGCTTGTTATTGCGTAGTTGCGGTACCTGATATCATCAATTATGATACTCCCCACAGCACACTAGAGTCTGGTATAAGGAACGATAGCCCATGACATACACTATACTATTTGGCTTTACCCCTCCAGCCCCGTTCTTCGTCAAGTAAATCGGCAAGAAGGCATTGAACAGCGGATACCCCATTCCTATGGTCGCCCAGCAGAACCACACAAGCACCGTGGTCAAGCCCAGTTTCCTATCTTCGAAGAGTGGGTGGATCCGTTTGAGGGTGAATCTCTCCGTTTTAAGCTTTACGAGTTGCATTGCTGACAGCTTTGGGGTTTCCCTCATCGCGGAGGGAGAGGCAGTGAGAGAGGAATGATTCTCAATTTCATCGGGATCATTGTCGGCTCGGGATAACTCCCGGAGGAGTTCCAAAGTTAGCCAGGTCTTTGTCTTGTTCCTGTGGGCAATCCCGTGCACAACAGCTACCGCTTCTTCATCCCTCCCGCGGGAGATATAAAACTTCGGCGATTCGTAGAGGTGGAAGGTGAAAAATCTTGCTATGAACTATCCCGCTTCCCATTCTATCATTAATACAATATCCAGCTTCCCCGGTATATACCTCGAGGAGATGACAAACCATAACCGTCGTCAAGCTCCCCAAGGTAATCATCAGATACCTCCACCCCATGTTATCCTCCTTCTTGCAGTGCCCCGCATCCGCAACCTCCGCCGTGCAGCTATACTTTGGCAGGAGTCCCCACGCCACCAGAGAACCAACAAGCTGTCCGAAAGGCCACCAAATCGACAGCCCCGCCAACAGGTTCCCGTTCCTTTCTGGTAAAAACTCCAGAAAGAGCGCTCCATCGACAGGCAGATTCCCACCAACTCCGGTTCCGATACAAGTGAAAAGCACGGCGGTGGTAGCCCAAGAACCCGCACCGCCGACCGCAAGTCCGAAGATTGCGGCTATAGCCAGAGTGGAATTGAACTATGGTATCACAATCTCAGCATCCGGTACAGTACGAGTACAGTACCGTAAAGGCTCGAATAGAAGATAAACGTGTTTGGGCGTTGTGGTTCCCTCTCTTGGTAAGGCACCGTGTAGATCCCTCTGGTTTCGTCTCAGCTGAGGGCTGAGTTTGAGACATTTCTCCCTCATGTAGCCGAGAAGGGGAATTCCAGCGCCCTTGCACACCTACCGTATCTTCTATTCGAGTTCTCAAGGTAAGGAGGCACAAGGCGAGAACAAGGAGGAGGATGGGGTAAACAGACAGCAACCTTCCTGCCCCAGATATCACTAAAGACACCCCACCCCACAGCTCCACAGCATAACCCTGCAAAGAGTGCGCAGGTGGTATACCCAATCCGACTATCCTCAATGCCGAATTCCCGCTGTATGCTGGTTAATATCAGCGCTAGTCCCTGCAGCCACATATTATCCGCGAACCAGCCGAAGCCGCAGAGCGCAAAGAGATGCCATGTATACGGCCCCATTCCAATGTCCTGAATCGCAAGATTTATGACACGGGATTTGCGCGTGTAGGGCGTGCTGTCCATGTGTGCGGTTCCTGCGGGGGGGGCGATCGCGGCGCGGAGGGTTTCAATGTTATATTCTAGGGTATCAGCAATGAGGGGGAACTCGAGGGGGGAGGAGACTCGAGACGGGCGCTTTGCGGGCACGTAGCGCGGCGCGGAAGATATTGGTACGACCACATCTGAAATTATCTCTTTCTCCCGAGGGTGGAGCCCGAAGGGACTGAGGAAGATGCCCATATTGATCGCTTGGTCGTCGCGCAGAGTGTGGTGTGAGTGTGAGTAGTACTGTACAAGTACCGGTATGCGACGGTCTCGGAAGTTCCAGTATGGCAGGGAAGTTGGTGTTGCCCATTTACAAGTAAGCAGCTTGTGGTTGATCCATCCATGCCTACACACCCATAAGTTACTGGAGTACCGGTACTGTACTAGTACTGTACAGTACACCTATCCCACAAGTCTCCTCTTCTTCCTCCTCCCCCCTCGCAAGTTCAACAAGGATAATAATAAATTGTGCATCTCACCGCCGTGCCCTCGTCACACCACCAAAATCTCAGTTCGTCACATTGTCCCCATGATGCCCTGCGTTCGACCTTCGTGATGGTATAATAATCCCAATAGTAGAATGTTGCACTGGAGGAAGCATATTAGGGCACGTATGGAGGTATAGGGCATAGCAGGGATTTAGGGCTCACATGTACGAGCAGAGTGTTCACTATAAAGTGAACGTCTAGCTAGCAACCTCCATAGCAGAATTGAACCACAACGTACCTTTCTCACGACCACATCTGCGCACGATCATAGCCGACCTCCATCACTTAGCAGCCATAAAAATCATTACCACCTCCAGCAGCCGCTGCAACAAGAGAGTGCATCAACGGAAGGAGTACTGCGCTGTGCTGTACAGTACAGTACAGTACAGTACAGTACGTACATACTTGTACTCGGATGGTAACGGTCCTGTGGGCTGGTATTTTTTTGCTTGGTAAGGGAGATGTATTATTTAAATATCATATCAAGTCAAACATTAATTATCATTGCATTAGTTATCATGGTCACAGTCGAGTTTATGCAGCCAGTTTAAGTGGGAATAGTGCGCGTGAGAGTGAACGCGCAATCGCGCCGTCATACGTGTCGGAAAGATATTAACTGCGTGTCCAGCCCTTGGAGATTCCCCGCTTCGTGATGAGAGAGTGTGTGGAGCAATGGAGCATGGGAGAGGAAGAGAAGCGAGCAAGACATATCATGGACTTTTTTATTCACTTTGCCGGAATTGACTCGAGTATCATAATAGCTTATGAGATCCTTCTCCTTGTATTCAGTGTGGCTCGGGGTAAACCCTTTTTTCTTCACCTAGACCCTGAAACAAACGAATATGAGCCGCACCACCCAAGAACGTCGGACCCAAATTTTTCGCTCTGTAGGATACCCCCGGGAAAAATTGGGATCACGACTCCCGCGATGGCTAACGTGTAAAAGCATCCCCTTCTATCCGGAAATTGGCAAAGAGGAGTGGCGCCGTGGGTGTCGATGAGGCTCTTTGACTGAAAAATGTTTGGGCCAGGGGTTGTCCCTTCGTCTACCGTATTCAGGACCTCACGCTCGACCTGAATGGGGCGATAGTGTCACCACTGGAGGAGATCGATAAACTCCTCGGCGCCATAAATTCCATTGGCTAGGTCACTATTGAGTGACAGGAGCAATACTTTTATGAGCCGAGGATGGGGAGACAATACGCACCAGAAGGTCCTGAAACTAGGGAACGAACGGGGGGATCATAGCGTGGTAAGTCCACGAGTGACTTTTGATGAAAGTCTTAATTCCATGATGGGGAGACCGCTTTGGGGAGGGGAATTTACTCCACATTCTCAAACGCAACCTTGATTGATAACAAAAACCAACTCCCTCTCGTTCTATATACTGATATTCTAAAAAATACATAGTCCATATCCCTACATCAACTCCCCACGAGTTTCAAAGCCCCCCAATCCCTCCAAATTTCCATCCAGAAAAGACCACCCAGTGCCCACATCATCGTTGACCACATCCCATCACCTGCAAATTCATTAAGGCCCAAATAAAAAACAAAACGCCAGAGAACATCAGGTATCAAACATCATTAAGGATCACGCCACTCCCGGGGGTATAAAGTTTCGTGACAGTGAAAAGGAAGAAATCACTTCCATAAAATGGACAAAAAGAAGCAGATAAGGAAATCCAATTTACATGGAACACCTTTTCCAATGCAAGAAATGCGAAGGATACAATCCTGTCATGCAATTTGATTAGTACCCTCTTCGGGCACGACTTATGACTTGCCAGCTCATGAGGATCAACCACAGGAACACGAACCTATTAAATTAATTAGTCTCGAATTTAGGATCACATTTAGATGAGGGGGTGGGGGAAGGGAGCTTACGTGGAAATCATTTCCAACGCAAAAGTAGTCTTCCACAAATTGCAAACACCCTCTTGTTGTATCCTAGCGAGGGTATCCAAATTGCGTCCACCCCAAAACTGGTCATTGTAAACGTATCGTACGCAATTATCATTAATACTACCGAGAGGACCCCATAGTTCGATACTGGCCTTAATCAATCCCGTCAACCAAAGCACGAACATGATGAACGAGGAGATCATGACGATGATCGGAAGCAGCAGGTGGACATAGTACAAGGCGACAACGGAGAAAACGAGGAGTATGGTAAGAGTCGAGATGGCTAGGAGGAAGTAATAGTACCTACATACTCCTCCATTAGCAGCTGCACTACGCGGGAGATGGGCGGGGAATGGAGCCAAACTCACCACGGGACCATAATGAATAGCCTTCGCTGTATTGCCGTGAAGTAGGCGAACGATCCCAGAACAATTGCTCCGCACATGAACAGAATCAACAGAAGGACCGCAAGCAGGAGTTCGGGCCATCTGTAGCGTCTAACTTTGACCGGGACAAGCTCGCGCTCCATGTAGACGTCCGACATTGAGACGGGGGAGAAACGATTGGGCTTAATGGTGGTGATAGTATAGGTCTGCGACCGCAGAGGGTTGCAGGAACAACTGAAATGGAATGGTTGTTCGTCGTTGTCGACAGATTCGTGAAATGCAACAAGTAAGGACCGTCTCCGGAATGAGTGTCGTAGAAGCTGTGGAAGGGAAAGTGAAGGGGGGGGTAGGCAGAGGGAAGAGGTGGGTGGTGGGTGGATGGATGAGCGGAACAGAGAAAAAAAAAAAAGAGGGCTGGAGAAAGAGGGCTGGAGGGGAGGGGAGCACAGTATTTACTTTGACCTGCCGGCCCTACGAAATTGCGTGGCAGGTGTCGCAGCTTCCTTGCCAGTGAAAAGTACGAATACTCGTACAATCAATAATCGGTTGCCCAACCAACCAACCACCCGTCTTTTTGTTCTTTTCCCACATGGCCAGTTAAAAAGAGGTTAGCATAACTTTCGTTACCACGTCAACCCCATGGCGCCATTCGCTTAATCAGAAATACCCAATCAATTTATTCCCCTCATTCTAGATTTAACGCGCAAGTAGTGCAGAGCCCAGTACCTGCGTTGAAATCGAATGGGCAGATCAAAATGCATCGGGTTACAGAGATCACATTCAAGATCTTGGAGGAAACATGGGTTCTCACTTTTAAGCCCTGGGTTTGAATGTTTTACTGAGTTAAACTCAACCGCCAAACACCAATGTTTTGAAACAAGGTGGTTGGTGCTTGGCTTGGCACGGATGGGAAGACGCGGATGGTGCCGAAACCTTGGAATTAATTTTCACGAGCCAAGATTCCCCAAGGTAATAATATGTTCTGCGTTATTTTACTCATGCCTTCTGCATAAGTGCCAGGATGAAAGTTTTCGTACAGTTAATTTAGGTTAACCTGAAAAAATAATCCCTGTCTTGTACGAAAACATCTACCTTATGCCTTGCATCATGGTCATGATACATGTAAAGAACGCATTTACAGATTGGATTTCATTCTTCATCGCTAAAGCTTAAGGGAGGCACGGCCGGACAAACTTACCTCTCCCCACGGCATTAGGTCCAAAAGGCGGGCCTACTCCAACCCCGCCTACGGTGTGCGCAGTACCAGTACTGGCGCCTCAGGAAAGAGCCCCCCGCGCCATGCAACAGCTGGCGTGAGATGGTTCTTGCTGAGTAATATGTCACTGTATTTGCCCAAAGCAGCTTGGCCACCCTATATTTAGGCAGTTCACTGAATCGAGAGGTCAGAGGGTCAATTCTAAGGTGCCCAACGAGCCTCGCACTGTATGATAGATGATCAATCTTGTCCGGTGGATGAGTGGGTTGGCGGATTGCTCCTGGTACTCGCGTGTGGGGGAGGGAAATCAATAAATAGAGGGATCTATCAATGTGTGGACAGTTGATAAACGAAACCCTTGGTGGTGCAGGTCAAGGATTCGAGAAATCCCTCTACCGGTATTATAATAGTATAATACTCATTCACTGTCACTCGACCAGCTTGGCTTGGCGCTTTCTTGACCAAACACCTTGGTGGCTTATCCTTGTACCTTATAAACAGCGCTCGAAGTTAATGTTTAATAATAACTCGTGTCGAGAAAGATCGAACACCCGGGCTCTTGCTGATGGCGCAAGGGTTAATTTCTTCTTGAAGCCTTAACCGCTGCGCCAGCTAGGTATTTTTCACATACTATTACTCCAGGCACAAATACTTATCATAATATTGTCTTTGGATCTTTTTCACCTGAGGGCGAGGGTAACGATAACATAATGTCTATTTATTAAACATTTAGTGCGTTCGGGAAATGGATACATCCTGTGAAAGAGAAAATGATAAACATTCATCTTTAATGAGTAAAAAATTACATTGTGTGCGGAGCAACAATCGCAGCCGGATGTCAGTCATCGAAACTGGTGGGTTTTGCTGTGGGAAAGGCGGATTTTGAGTAATAGCATCTTGATCCTTCCATGTTTGCCATAAAACTAACCCGTGAGAGAATAGAGCCCC
>NW_003298919.1:709258-711493 GCF_000151645.1 Tuber melanosporum
TTCTCCATAAATCACTAACGCTCCCGGGCGATCTACGAAACTCTAGAACAATCAGCGATATTCCCATCACTTCCCCAATCAGCCGGGACACGCTAGCTTCCTTCATCAACTCTAACACTGGTTAGAAATTTCATCACATTTCATATGGTTACCAATTTCCTGACCGGTAAAGGTCTATCTCCTTGCCCGAGATATCGCTTGACTTGCTTGTGGCTCCGTTAGTGCGCTATGACTGTGATGTGGTTTAATAATACGTGATACTTATAGATTTGTGTTCTAAGCTTTTCTGGGGGAGCGGGAGGTATTAACACGGTGTCTCCTAATCGAGCGAGAGTGTAGCAGCCGGTATCACAGATAGAGAGAGACCATTTTGGCTGCCCCAGACGGTTGGAGACAGAGATGTAATCTAGCACCAAATAAAATTTCCCCAACGGCAAACGACCTTAGTTACTACTGCACCTCTAGGAGGGACATAATAAACATTTCAAATAGCACCGGTTTGTCAACTAGCCCTCGAAACCACCCCTCTCCTGGTCAAGATAAAGTGTGGGTTGGACACTCCGGTGGGTTAGGAGGGCTTGTATCAGAAACGGCTCCCCTACAACAACAACCGATAGGAAAGCTAAATGTGCCAGATACCTCCCTACTTTAATAGCCCTTGTCGCCGTCAATAGTTTGCGCAGGCTATCAGGATACCTAGTAAAGGCTCCGTCCGATCTTACCAGGTGTTAGGAAGCTGATCCCCGGAACGCTCGTCCATGAAAAGTTTTTCACAGGCATCGGAACATAACACCTCAGGCTGTTCACCGCCCGGTATGTCCATTAATTCAGATGTCATACTATACGGCAGCCTCAAGGAGGTATGTATATAGTGATGGCAGGCATCGATAAAGCTTCATATCTCATTTGTGAAAAATTTCCCCACCGCGACCAAAGACACCTGGCGAACCCTATTGCAAACTTGAAGTTTACATCATGCAAGCTTCTCTTCAATAGACGTATCTAGTACAACTCAATTGGGGTTCGATAACATTGGTTCGTTCTTTCGTGCAATCAATTGTTCGCTACTCTCTTTAGTATTCATTCCCCAACCCTAAACCAACCCTCTACTAAACTAGGTTGCACAACCACGAAACCAAGATGCTCATTCCTCTCCCTCTTCTTGACTCTGTGCCTCACCTCCGCCAACCCCACCCTCCCTCCAAATCCCAACTTTCCCTCTCAGCCCCAACAATCACCAACGGGGCGGGACTCGATCGCGGAGACCGATATCCCGGGCACGCACGGCCCCACCTCGATCATTGACAGTACCGAACCGGTCACACTCGAGGGCCCTCCGACGGTTGGCGACGCATCCTATATATGCAAAAGGCAGGGACAAGGTGTACTGCTGCTCACAGGGCCCTCATGCGGTGCACTCGGGGGCGAAGATGGCGTGTAATGTGATTCTGTACCACGAACCCAGTGCTCCCAGTCGTCCAGTCCGACTGCCGTCGCCCCGTCCAGTGCGTCCAAAGACGAGACATTCTCGTCTTCCGTCGTCCCGACCCCGTCTGGGACGGACGGGACGACTGGAAGCGCTGACATTGGTGGATCTACCGAGTAAATACGGTATTGTCAATTCCACTAACCTACCAGGCTAAACCTATCCTGGACTAACTTGCGTGTCATGACTGATACTCTGATGGCTGATTTCAAGAGTTTTATGTAAGTGGCCCTGCTGAGGCCATCCCGTACTGGGGTGCCTAACCTTGGTATACAGGCCCGAGGATATGTACTCGTGCCAAAGTTGTGACATGTCGTCACAACCCCCGCTGCTCGTTTTCTCGCAAATGGGGGCACTCATACTGAGTGCCCAACAGTTCAACGTGAGTGGACGGTTCAACGTGAGTTTGTGGCTCAATGGTAACTTGTGGCTTGTGGTCAGGAACCTTCGATTGATACAACATCTAATAAACAGTCATTAACTAAGTGCCTTTTTGAAGAAGTGAATAGCCAAGATTTAATTTTCCTATGCTGAGCTATAAAATAACGTTGAACTGTCTACTCACATTGAACTCTCGGGCACTCAGTATGAGCGCAGCCGTTTGCCAGAAAACGAGCAGCGGGGGTTGTGACAACATGTCACAACCTTGACACGAGTAAAGTTTGTTTTCCTCTTCTCCCTTCTTCCCTTCTTCTCCCTCCAATTTTCTCCTTCCATCTCGTTCTATCGTAGGTTGCCGTCTGCCACCG
>NW_003298919.1:711643-713375 GCF_000151645.1 Tuber melanosporum
ATCCTGGGCGGAAGCAACCGCAAGGTTAGATGTAAGGGCTGGCCTCCTCTATTTCCTTCCCTTAAGTTTACCAGCCTTGACCTCTACAATCAATCACTTCATTTGCACCTTGCCCCGCATTATCATTTAAGCCCCTATGGCTTTCCATTTCTGCTTGCTATGCAGTCCTCCTAATTACAGTACTATGGTTCATTACAATTTAGCAACAACTGAGTCTCCTCGTGTAAGTAAACTTTTCATTACTCTTAATCCAACTGATAATAAGTGTGGTAGTGTGAGAGAATTGCACATTATGATGTACAGATACTTTAGCTAGAACGAGACATATCAGATCTCCGAAAGGTTATTTCTTATGTTATTCCTAGGTTGGAGTCTACTAATTATGTAATAGGACTTGGCTGTTGCAAAAATCGAGTTCAAAATGAACGTGAATAATCTGGAGGACAAGTTTTCATCTGGCTTCAGAAATTTGAAAGAGCAGATTAACAAAATCAAATGGATCATGACAGCTGCTTGTTCGGGAATGTTTAGTCTTTTACTTATAAGTTACCATTGCTACAATTGATTTGATGACATTCTTTCTCTCTGTCTTTTTTTTCTATGGCAAGGGTTTTATCCCCGTCGACTCCTAAAAAACACAAGTCGGGGGAATGGTTCAAAGAAGAGGTGCAGGAGGTATACAAGGGTCCACTTATGTACATGCGTAGCCCAACTTCAAATCCAATGGAATTCTGCATCAAACTACGGATATGCTCTACGCTTAGAAGTCGCCAGAATATCTATGATAATCTTCTAATATCGTAACCACACCTACATGTACTATACAGCAAGACAATCATTCATATCCGCCCAGGAACACCTTTGTGCAAGTTAAAGAGAAAAAAAACCCCGTAAACCTAAACAACTTAAAGAAACCCGAATTCCACCTACATACAGTGCCCCTCATGCGAAAGAAAGAAGAAAAGCATTCCTAAAGCATGGGCTTCAACCCATCGGAAACAGCAAACGGCGCGCCAGTCTTCGCCCTGATCTCATCAACCTCCACCCCCTCCGCAATCTCAACAAGAGTAAGCCCCTTCTCAAAGTCTACGTCGAACACGCCCAACTCGGTAATGATCCGGGAAACACAGGTGCGGCCGGTGAGTGGGAATATGCATTCTACGATACCTCCATCATTAGCACTCCCACCCCCGACAAGAGACCGCGGAGGGGGGAAAGGGAAAGGGGGGGGACAAACTCTCAAGAATCTTCGCATTCCCCTTCCTATCACAATGCTCCATCGTAACAACGACTTTTGTCTTCCCCGGATTACTCACAAGATCCATAGCGCCTCCCATGCCCTTGATCTTCCCGGGCAAGGCCCACGACGCAATATCGCCGTACATACCCACCTGCATAGCACCCAAAATTGTAAGGTCGATTTTCCCAGCGCGGATCATACCAAAGCTCTCGTCGGAGCCGAATATGCTTGCGCCGGGGGCAAGCGTGACAATCTCCTTGCCCGCATTGATGAGGTCCGGATCCTCGTCACCGCGGCGAGGGTATGGCCCGAGCCCTAATATTCCGTTTTCGGACTGCAGTTGCACGGTTATGTTTGGGTCTACGAATGTTGGTGCGAGCATTGGCATGCCGATGCCTAGGTTTGCGTACATTCCGTTTTGGAACTCTTTCGCAGCGCGGCGGATTATGCGTTTCCGCTTCGAGGGCGGTTTCCCCGGTGCCTAGGGTTGCG
>NW_003298919.1:713525-793383 GCF_000151645.1 Tuber melanosporum
TAGTTGTACTCAGCGTGGTGCCTAGCGTGTTGCGGACTGCTCTTCTGCGTCCTTCGAGACGGTGGATCGTCTCTCGATGTTCTTTGGGGTTGTGGATTGAATTACGCGGTCGACGTATATCCCAGGTAGGTGCACGGCTGCCGGATCGATACCGCCAACCGGCACAATGTTCTCCGCTTCGACGACGGTGAGCGTCGCGTTCCGTCCCATGGCGCCGTTGAAGTTGGCTGCGGAGAACCGGAATTGACAGTTTCCTAGAGAATCCGCTTTCCAGGCTTTGACGAACGCGACGTCGCCCCGGATGGCTTCTTCCATCACGTAGCTCTTGCCATCAAAGACTCGGACTTCGCGCGGTTTGCTGTAGGCCGCGACTGTGCCATCGGGGTTATACCGGACCGGCAATTCGCCGGTTTGGACTACGGTGCCGAACGCCGCTGGGGTGTAGAATGCGGGGATACCTGCCCCACCGGCACGACAGCGCTCAGCAAGTGTGCCCTGCGGGGTGAGTTCCAGTTCGATTTCTCCCGTGAGGTACTTTTGCTCAAAGGTCTTGTTCTCTCCCACGTAAGAGGCGATCATTTTCGAGATCTGGCCCGAGGCAAGCAGGATTCCCAGGCCGGAGCCGTCGACACCAGCGTTGTTGGATACTGCGGTCAGGTTTCTGATCGATGGTTTAGAGCGCAGTGCGCCTATCAGGGTGTCCGGAACACCGCAGAGGCCGAAGCCACCGGCTAGGAGGGTGGAGTCGGATGTTAGGTCTTTGATGGCTTCCGTCGCCGAGGGGTAGACTGGCGGTGGCATATTGTCAGTCGGAACTTGAAGAGGGAAGGAGATAAGGAAGTACTTTTATTAATTTCGAACCTCCTCGAAGTAGTCGCGAACGTCCGTGTCAGTAAGAATAAATGCTAGGGGTCCAACATTAGCCCAATTCCGTGATGTCATTACAAGCCCTTTATAGTACTGCATATAAGTTACCTTCTTCCCACCCCGAATGAACCCATTTGCACTTCGTAAAAGCAGAGACATGTCTAGATATTGCAAACCCAGCAAAGGACAGAATGAGAATGAGAAATTACTTGAAGTGAAAGGAAGGGGGTGAAGGGCAGTCGAAATAAACACCAAATTCCACAACCGGTCGGCAAGAGCCGGCTAGGCTCGCACCAACTTGGGGGTTAAGCTATCGGAAGCTTGGTCCCTGCGTTTAGAGGCTCTGAGTGGAACGGTTGGGATCGGTTGTCATGCTGGGGCCTCAGGTGTGCTAAATTTGGTTTGCCACGCCAGTTACTCCCCATTATCACTCGTTGCCATTTGCCAGCGAATGCTTTATTATTACGGTAGAGGTCTCCCATACCATCCAATTTTAAGCTTTATTCCTCCATTATCACCCAGCACTCCCATGTCACTACTTTAAAAAAAAAAAGTAATCCTAACATTATCTAGAAATTTTATTTTATTTTCAAATTTGAAGCTAGTGTAGTACATAGCTATTTTTTGTAATATTATTTTTGGAAATAGCATATTTCCTAATATCTAAAACAAGTAGAGGCATGAAAAAGGATTTGTATAACTATTGTGTAGCAGGTGTTTCTTCTCTATATACTCTCTTAAAAATGGTAAATATGAGGAGTTCTTAATATAAGGAAATGAGGAAGAAGAAATATTCTGTTTATTTAATATGCTCTAAGACTGGCTAAGGTATACAGGTCATATCAGCATGTATGGTATATTGAATTTCTAAATGGTACAATCTTAATAGTAATACAGACTATACGTACATAATATTAAGAGGATATTATGGTTACATTTCTAGTGAGAAGGTAAAAGATATGAAGGCAGATTGGTAGAGATTCTTGTCCTTAATTCTTTGTAAATGAAGTGGGTAGTAGCATCTATATATACAAGTTTGCATTCTTTGTGTAAACTTTATATAATAGACAGAAATAATAGGAAGAAACATAATTACGACCATGGAAAACCATATTATAAATAGGTAAAATATAAGGATGAATGTGTTCAATCCTGAGAATTTGCCAATATTCTTATAAAGTATATGTGAATCGGAAAGGGTTTGAGTAAAATGAGTGTGTTTTTATTAAAACCAGCATATGAGCACTTAACTCTTAAAAATTTATTTTGGTATAACCACCTAGATAGACCTTTAGAGCATACTTCCAATAGCTCAGAAAATATTCTAGAAGCTCCAACGACCTCTGTAGCATGTTTTATGTAGAAAAATATGAAATATCTCAAAAATAATATTTTTCTATAGAAAAAAACTACAGCTCTCTGGCTACATGTAGAACCTTTTTTTGAATCAAATGAGCACTTGATACATGTTTTATTTGTTATTAAAGTCAAGATACTTTTTCTGTAAAAATGTATTGCATGAAGTACTTCTTAAATCCTGATGATGAATAAGCAATATGTGAAAGTACAAACCTATTCCAAATCCCTAATTTCTGAATTATAATTGCTATAGAATAAGGCTAGCTTTAGGATCCTCTTCCATCTCTATTACTATTACAATATTATTTTACTGTTCTCAATTTGTTTCAATTGATACTTTCAATTCCCCCATAAATCTCTCTTACCAAGTTTAAATTGGTTACAATGTGGAACTCAGATAATAGCGATTGGAATGATGAAAGTGATAGTAAGTTTCCCAAAGTTAGAGATAAAGGATATTGTATTATAGACTCAGAATGACCTAGGAGTAAACAAGGTGGTTTAGAGTCCAGTTACTTAAGTGATGCATACTCTGATAAGATGAGTACTGATGAGTTGAGTGAGGTAAAGGTATGTACATCAAGTTTGGAATAAGAGATACAGATAGTCTGATAGTAGTAACTAGGATGATAATTATGAATATCATCTACAAAAGTTAAGTAGAGTCTGTCATTGTCTACTGAAATGTAGTGAAAAGGCATCAGTGGTCCAATTGCGTAACTGAATAAAGTCCAACTATGCCATGCCACTCAAGCAAAGAAAACTGCTTACCAGTTACTTGATTTCAGCTACAATGCAGATTATGTCACGAATGTGGCTTGGCACAGAAAAGGTTTTTACATAACTCATGATTTTGAGTCATAGGTATGTTATTGTTTCATGCATATGACTCATTTGGGTCATATGACTTATTATGTTATAATTTGTTATATTTCGCACATGACTTGATTATGAGTCATGAGATGTGCTCCTGGTGAGTATGCCTTGTGAGTGTACCTTGCAGGTATGCCTTGTACATATGATTTAGGTTTTGCACATGACCTCGTTATGATGTCATGGGTTTCACGCATATGACTCATTCGAGTCATATGACTTGTTTATTGTGTCATGATTGGTTTACGAGTTTTTACACATGACCTTGCTATGAGGTCATGAGTTTTGAGCGTGTGACCACTTTGGTCACATGATTAGTTTGTTATGATTTGGTTTTGCACATGTGACTACTTTTGGTCATATGACTATGAGTGGGAAGAATACTATATAGGGAGACCGATGTGGCTGAGGAGGATAGGTTCTTCATGCATTGTTCTAAGTACTTTTCCTACTTCTTGCACTCCATGTCGGAAGTGAGCATAACCAATACTTTACCTTATTTTGCTCACGATAAATACTTCATCTACTGTTAATTGTTTGTGTTAATCGTTTCGGGCGGTCAGTTAGAAGTAGTTGTTCTCGCTTAGAAGGTACTTCAGTGTGAGATATCCGTGGCTTGGTCCTGGTAATCACTGAGTATAGTTTGGGCAAGGATGGCATCTTCGACAGTCTCCTCTTCCAGGGATTCTCCCCCCCCCTTCGAGGATGTTGTCTCTCGTTCGGTTTGACTCCAACCCCTCCTCCTCGCTTGAGACAGCCTGTATGGCCTTGTCTCTTGTGCCTGCTACTGAGGCTGACCGTGGCCTCATCCCCACAACTACACGGTCGTATGTTGCACCCAAAGGGAACTTTAGTTTTCTACGGTTTCACCACTGCCATGGGTGTCAGAATGCGGTGAACTCGCAGTTTGATGACTTGGTTTGGCAAACGGTTGCTGATGCAACTGTTGCCACGATGAATGAAGTGGAGGTTTTGGTGAGAGGTTTCCTGATCGGGAGAGGCTGTTCAGCCATGTGTGGCTTGGACAAAGACACTACCACAGGGCTCTTCGTTCGGTTCAACTCAGACCATGGCTTGGAATACTCTCCAGCCCCCGTACCTTCCCCTCCTAAAGATTCTCAGGCTGTAGTCCCTGAAACCTCCGCCTCCCCCACCAAGGACAACTCGACTGCCGCTACGGTCGAGGCCAGCTCTTGGTCCACTACTCCTTCCCTCACTAGGGCTGTCCAAAGCAAGATGCCCAGCTTCTTCCGCCAGGCCCACAATACCGCGACCGGCTCCTCTACTCCCTCCTTCCTAGCAGGAATGTCTTCAGTCGACAGGGATCTTTATGAAACCCCGAAGCTCAAACTGGACGACCCTAATGACGAGGACTATAACCCTCCTGCCTCTGGAACACGCCGCCGGACACAATCGGCATGTCCCACTAAGCGATCTGCTGCTCCTCTCCTTGGTCCCCAATTTTTGAGGGCTATCAACATCAATGAGGGATGGAAAAAACAGATGGTTTCTGCTCTTCCTGGCCTGCCCCTAGACGTTCACTATGGGTGACTGGCTATCCCACCGCCTGTGGTGCTCCCATCGACAATCGAGGCCACACACCCTTCTCCATCCGCGCTGATAACTAAGGATGTCCTACCCACCTCTAAGGTACTAGCCAGGGACACCCCTATGGAGTTGGATGATGGGCGTAACTCGGAAGCAACTGGTTTAGGCGACAGATTACATGCTCCTTCACCAGCCATGGGCTCATCACCTCCACCTATTGTTGGACGATGGGTGTCACCTCCCGCAGGCTAAATGGAGGACGCCTCGGAAATCCCCAGTGGCGATTCAACCCCATTGGAAGTTCAGCTCCCAGAAACCCAACCAGAGGACGCTGACGCTGTGGTAGCCCAGGCAGACTCAATCATGGCAGGTGTCTGTGAAATGCTGGATGCTGGTAGGACTCCCTCACCCGGGCCACGCTTAGGTAGTGTAATCATATCCATGCTGGAGGGCCTAGAGGACATCCGGTCTGGCAATACTCAACCTCTCCTCTCCTCGGAGTTCGAGTCGATTGAAGACGACACAGTACAGGACGTACGAACTTGGATGAACAGTGGCCCCACCTTTGACGATGAAGGTCCAAGAAACGGGATAAACTACTGGAGTTGAGTTCATGTCTTAGAACGGGCAGTAAAAGCACTGACCGACATTGTTGGCAGACAAGGGGAGGAAATTGAAGCCCTTCAGGTAAAGTTGTCCCCCTGTCGTCACCCCCACCCTGCTGTACCTCACAGCACCTCCGCTGTCTCTTCGGAGCCAACCCTACCACCTCCTACTCCTAAGAGAAAGGAGGCCTCTATGGAGGCTCCTACTGCTAAAGCCTCTTTTACAGAGGTAGTAAAACGAATGGCATACGTGCCCAAGCCCCCTGCTGGCCCACAGGAATGGGTACGTCCTGCCAGGCCCACATCAGCGGCCTCATCCCACCAGTCCAGCAGCAGTGGTAGCTCCTCCAGCGAAGGGGGGTAGTCCTGTGAGTAGCCTGTGGTGGTGAAGGCAAGTCTGTTCACTGGGAAGAGGAGGAGGAGGAGGAGGAAGAAGATAAGAAGAAAGAACGAAGGAAGCATGGTAGACGCCTGAGAGGTGCTGCTAAAAGGAGAAGAAAGGCTGCAAGAGGATCTGGTGAAGAAAGAGAGGCGGCGATCCTGGCCAAGACTCAGGAAAAGGCTGATAAACAGGAATCTGCTCCAAAGGATGCGACACCTGTGGCTACGGCGGCTCAATTTGGGCCAGCAGACCTGGCCAGTGTCAAAATAGCCGCAGCTCAGACACGACAGGAATACCGACGGGTACTAATGGGGCCCCCAGACCCACTAAACTCGGTACCACCACCACTGCGCTTGTCACCAACCCCGAATGCTAGAGGGAGGCATATCACCATGCGCTTCGCCACCCGGAGGAAGGTTGCCCTGCCAAAGAGTGTCGATATTGAGGCAATCTGAAATCAGATTAATACGACCTTTTCCAATCAGGCAAAGATTCAGGAAAATGCTCCTTATATTCGCACAGGACACGTCTGGCCAGAAATTGGATGCATCTTCCTGACCTTGGCGGCACACTCCGTGACAGAGCTAGGCAACAGGTTGGATAAGGCCAGGCTCAATCTGCTTAGAGAATTGTCACTCCCAGAGTTTGAGTTCCAGAGGAACCTGGAAAAGGTAAAGATTTTTGTTTCTGGTGTCCCACTTGCTGACACAGGATGAGGATCGATTTGGAGGGTGGAAGGAGGGACTGGAAGCGCGGCCTTTGATGGCCTTCGCACTGATCTGGAGCAATCCAATACTGGTGTAGTTACTGTTTCCCGGCCCGATATTATGGGATCCATACACGCCATGAGGCAGGCTAATGTTACAAGTTGTGGCATCCGATTTGTGGTGGAAAACAATGAGGCCATTAAGGAAAGACTGGCGGAGGGAAAGATTTGGTTGCGAGGAGGTGCCCGCAATGTCAGAGTTTTTGAAGAGCATCACCCCCTTAAGGTGTGCAGTAGGTGCTTGGAAACCGGCCACTTCGAAGCGACATGTGGCCACCCCACTCGGTGCCGGTTCTGCTTCGGAGAGCATTTCTCTAGAGAGCACATGTGCAGCAAGCTGGCGTGTCTCGGAGGAGTGGGCCAGGCATGTGGACATACCAGGAGATAGTGTTGGTTGTACGACCGAATAGACCACTTTACAGGATATGAGTGATGCCTGGGTATCAAATCGTCATCACCAACTCCACCTTCCTTGCCTGCTAGACCAGGAACTACCGCACCGACAAAACCCACCAAGGAACCTGTCAAAAACCGAGAACAACAGGGTAGGAGGACAAGAGGGAATGGGAGGAAAAGAAGCCGCAGCCATGGGAGGTCCCCGACACCCAGGCTGGTCGAAATCAGCAGTGATGAGGAAGATGAGACTCCCCGCCGTAAGTGGGAAAAGGCCAAGGGTAAGGAACTGGAATGGCCTTCTCCCTCTCCAGCACACGGAATTTTAAAAACCAGGGCTGGCACCGCCACCAAACCCCTTGATGAGGTAATGAGTTGGGTTGCTCAGGATCCGGATACGGGCTTCGCCTATGCCTCTGGCCCCTGCGGCCTGAGTGGATCAGTCGAGGCCCCCTTTTAATGCTTAATACGACATTGGCATTAAACGTGGGGAGGAGTAGTCAGAATCGGGCGCTGGTGTTTGATTTATTTTCTTTTGTTGATTTGTTGTTTATTATTGAACCGCCTGTTGATCGGGAGGGACAACATGTACCAGTAGATGTTGATAGGTGGGATTTGTTTTCCTTTGTTGAAAGATCAGGTGTTGAGGTATTTGTTCGGTCCCACATTTGTAGGCTGTTTGAGGTGGTGGGGCATGGGGAATGTAGTACACGGATTGGGTATTGGGAAAAAGGGGCAAAGAAGGTACTCGCTGGAGTTTACTTTCGACCCGGCTATACCGAAGACCAGTTTGTTCGATGGTTGGATGAGCTTGGGGAACCGGACATTGTGTTTGGGGAATTCAACGCCTGGCATCAAGACTGGGACCCCAACGCGGACCATAACAGTACAGGAGGACAGTGGCTGAAACAGTGGTTCACAGCCCCAGCTCGTGATATGAATATAGTACTACCAACAGTGCCGACCTTTCGGGATATTTCCAGAATCGACCTTTACCTGCACCGAGCACCTTATGTCCGACATCGATACATGGACGCTGCTGGCTGTGAGCATAGTGCTCAAGCTCTGAAGCTGAAGGTGGATCTCCCTGACAACATTATGCGTCGGAGGCCGGCTTGGAAAAAAGCAGTCTGGGAAAAGGTTGGGAAACAGTTAGACACCCTTAAAGAGGTGGGAGATGAGAAGTTGTAGGAAGGTGTGAAGCGTGTGGTGGACACACTCCCATGGGCCTCCATTGGCAGAGGTCAGTGTGAGTGGTGGACACCGGAGTTGGAAACGATGAGGTTGGATGTGGCTCGGCTACGATGATACTTGAAGCGCAAGGCGTAGCGGGCAGAGGACTACAAACTGGTCAGGTGTGTTTACCGGGGTTGCCTGTTAAGGACCAGGTTCGAACACATCAGGGCCAAGATAGCTGAGAGTCAGGACCCGGACATATTTCGGCTGGTATGAAAATTGGAAGCCAAGCGAACACTTCCCTCCATAGCCTGATCAGATGGGTCCTACGCTACAACGTATTCGGACATCAGCGACCTGATCGCACAACAGCTATTCCCTGGCGATCCTGCTCCTTGGAAGGACTCCATGATTGATATGGATAGCGCTCAGGAAATGGAGATCGCTCTTGCTAGGTCCCCTACGAACACGAGTCCAGGCGAGGATGATATCGGATATCCTTTCATACGGTTCTGGAAGCGGAGGGATACAACGACTCTGAGATGTCTAATTGACTATGGGCTGTGTCACGATATTCCAGATTGGAATTGGGCAGAGGTAGTGCTCATACCAAAGATTGACAAACCCAGATACGATGTTGTCAAGTTATGGAGAATGATACACCTCCTCCCGACACCTGCAAAGGTTTGCAGAACCCGTGGTCCTGCTGAGGCTGGCCATGTGTCTTGACCTAGGGGAGACACAGTTTGGTTCTCGCCGAAAGAGGGGGGTTCATGATGCTATGGCAGTGGTCTTTGAATTCCTATGGCATGATGAGGGCTATAAACGACTGATTTTGTCTATGGACATTGAAGTGGGATTCGATAACATTAATGTTGACCTCCTGTCAGACTTCCTGGTTGCCCGGGGGTGTCCGTCGAACTTGTGTCAGTGGGTGTGAAGATGGACTTCCTGTAGGTCGATTCGTTTTCGGTTTAATGGATGTGTCTCCAAGAACTACTATGTCAGCAAAGGGGTACCTCAGGGCTCGCCTCTCTCTCCTTTTCTCTTTGGGGCCTATGTGGCGGATATATTCATACCACGAATGCGATACCCCCCTGGGGTCCGACAATTGGTGATCTCATACATTGATGGCGGGGTCATCATGGTAGCAGCAGATTCTTGTAACACTGCCCAGTACCATGCGGGGGAAATTTTTGCAGACTGTGATCGTATAGCAAGGGCTAGGGGAATGGGGTTTAGTGCCCTCAAGACCCAGTGGATTGGGTTTGAGGACAGGGCATGGGGAGGAATGGAGTTGTTGGGAGAAATGGTTTTTCCTTTTGAACATTTGCAGGTTCTTAGGTATAGGTTTAATATATTTCTTAACTTTTCTTCTCATGTAAAGTACTGGTTGGAAAGGGGGTTGGGTGTTAGGAGAAGGATTTCGGTATTAGGGAGAATGTTTGGGAGTGTTGGTGGGCTAGGTGTGTGGGAGACTTACCGCTTGGTGCAGGGAGCCTACCTTCCGACTGTTTATTACGGGCTTGAATTTGTAACCGACCACGGGTCGTATATGAAACAGATTCAGGTCCACATCAACAACTGCCTCAGATCAGTTTTCCGGACCCCAATGAAGCTGGCTAACAATATACTGCTGGCTGAGTTCGGAACACCACCTGTTGCCATTCAAGGGAGGTATCTGCAGCGCAGATGCTACAGCCGATTTATTAACTACCGATACTGTGATCAACACCCATGGTTCGGTGAGATACGGCTCGGTTGGAAACAGGAAGGAATGGTGGCACACCGACAGACCTCAGACAATGAGCTCACCCGCCGCTCCACAATTGCGATCAGGAAAGGCAAGGCGGTGATGGCTGCACGCCACCATTCATTGTACACAGATCTGTGCAAGTCCTCAGATGTGGTCATATACACGGACGGGTCCAAGTCCTCTGAAGGGACTGGTGTGGCATGGACGGTATTTGAGAAAGGGGCCCTGACCTGTGTTGACGGATGCTTGGTTCCCCCGTCTTAGAGCATTGTTGAGTGTGAGCTGTTTGCGGTTGTCTGTGAGCTCCGATATGCCCAAGAGATAGCCAAGAGGCGCCCAGTCCATGTGTTTCTGGACTGCATTCCAGCCCTCACCCTGGTAGACAACATGTTTTCGGAAGGAGATTCGGCTGAACAGTGGGAAGTTATGGTACCACTGCTTAATGCGTTCCGCCACATCAGCATTAGCTGGGTTCCGGGACACATGGGCATTGATGGCAATGAGATGGTAGACCAAAAAGCTAAGGCCTGCGTGGGTCATCCATTGCGCCCTCTGCTTTGGGAAGGGGTTAGCTTGGGAATCGGGCATGCGGCCTTGGCCCATGAGTTACGAAAAGAAGAATGGGGTTCCTGGCATGACTGGGAGGGACATGGGTATTATGCTCATGAACCTAGGGCAACTCCGCATCTACGCGGTCTAACCCGCATGGATTCCTATGTTTTACTCAGAATTCGTAGCAGGACAGGCTTGGTCGGGCATGACAGCTGTGACGGGAAGGATAACAGACGCCCCTGGATTGAGTGCCCCCGCTATGCTATAGGACTCCCTGCTGACGAGGACTTATACAAGGATTCAGCGATATCGCGGTACAAATCCTGGTGGGTGAGTCACAGGTGGTTAGGCCTGGGGATTCCCCGGCATGTTAAGAAGGTGGACGGGGAATTGGTAGTAGCAGGTAACCTATTTGACGGTACACTGATGATGGAAAAAGGTGATCAGTTGGCGACGGTAGGGGACCCCACGACCTGCACCCCGTGTGAGAAGAGACACGATGGCAGTGGATGTATTCTGCCGGGATTGGTGACCATGCCGAAGAAGTGGTGCTTTTTGCCCGACCAGCCACGATGCGACTGTCCCTATTATGGGACTGCGATTTCTGCGACAGCCACCCAAAACCGGACCACATTCGCCGAGCACTTTGAGAAGAAGCCCCGCTGTTTGCAGACATGTTACGATCAGTTTTGGTATTCGCGGCACCAGCAATGGGATGAGCTGGACCTCACAACTCGAATATTGGTAGTTTTGCGGTAGGCTAAGACAAAAGGATTGTTGAAGGAAGAGTGTTGTTTATTTTGTGGGATGGTTCTGGCTGAGAGGTACATGGACCTGGGACTACATTATAAGAGGGTGGAGGGATGTTGGGACAGACTGTATGTTTCCTTAGTCGAGTATGTGGGTCAGGTTGTGTTGGAGGTGGATAGGGGTGAGGGTATGAGACGGTGGCTGGGTAGCGAGGTGGGAAGACGCGTTAATCTGGAGCAGCAATAGTTGCTGCGAGCGCCCGTGAGCCCATGTCGGTAGTGATTTTAGGATTTATGTTTGGGGGGAGCGATTGCGAGATAGAATGGTCCGCTGAAGTATATTTTAGATAGTTTGTTTTATGGGGTGTGGGGGAGACTGGTCGTATGCCGGTGTCGGCGGTACTAGTATAAATAAAATTAGATTGAATTCTAAGTACTTTTCCTACTTCTTGTACTCCGTGTTGGAAGGAAGCATAACCAATACTTTACCTTATTTCGCTCGCAATAAATACTTCATCTGCTGTTACTTGTTTGTACTTTTCGTTTCAGGCGGTCGGTTAGAAGTAGTTATTCTCACTTAGAAGATACTTCAGTGTGAGATATCCGTGGCCTGGTCCCGGTAATCACTGAGTATAGTTTGTGTGAGGATGATGTCTTCGACGGCCTCATCCTCCATGGATTCTGCCCCCCCTTTGAGGATGTTGTCCCCCGTTCGGTTCGACTCTAACCCTTCCTCCTCGCTTGAGACAGCTTGTGCGGCCTTGTCTCTTGCGCCTGCTACTGAGGCTAACGGTGGCCTCCTCCCCACAACTACACGGTCATATGTTGTACACAAAGGGAACTTTAGTTTCCTATAGTTTCATCACTGTCACGGGTATCAGAATGCAGTAAACCTGCAGTTTGATGATTTGGTTCGGCTAACGGTCGGTGACATGACTGTTGCCACGATGAAAGAAGTGGAGATTTTGGTGAGAGGTTTCCTGATTGGGAGACGCTGTTCAGCCACATGTGGCTTGAACAGAGACACCACTACAGGGCTCTTCGTTCAGTTCAACTTGGACTATGGCTCAGAATATTCTCCAGCCCCTGTACCTTCCCCTCCTAAAGATTCTCAGGCTGTAGTCCCTGAATCCTCCATCCCCCCCGCCTAGGAGAACCTGACTGCCACTACGGTTGAGGCCAGCTCTTGGTCCACTACTCCCCTCCTTGCTAGGGCTGTCCAAAGCAAGATATCCACCTTCTTCCACCAGGCCCACACTGCCGGGACCGGCTCCTTGACTCCCTCCATTCTAGCAAGAATGTCCTCAGCTGAAAGGGCTCTTTACGAAACCCCGAAGTTCAAGCTGGACGATCCTGACGATGAGGACTATCACCCTCCTGCCTCTGGAACATGCCACCAGACACGGTCGGCATCTCCCTCTAAGTGATCTGCTGCTCCTCTCCTTGGTTCCCAATTTTTGAGGGCTATCAACGTCAATCAGGGCCGGAAAAAACAGATTGTTCCCACTCTTCCTGGCCTACCCTTAGGCGTTCACCAGGGGCGCCTGGCCATCCCTCCGCCTGTAGTACTCCCGTCGACAATCGAGGCCACACCCCTTTCTCCATCCCCACTAATGACTGAGGATGTCCTGCCCACCTGTGGGGTGATGGCTAGAGACACCCCAATGGGCGTAGGCGATGGCCCAACTGGGAAGCGACTAGTTTGGGCGACAGCTTACACGCCCATTCACCAGCCATGGGCTCATCATCTCTGCCTATTATTGAATGATAGGTGTCACCTCCTGGAAGACAACAGGAGGGTCCCTTGGAAAACCCCAGTGGCAATTCAACTCCATTGGAAGTTCAACTCCCAGAAATCCAGACAGAGGACGCCGACACTGCAGTGGCCCAGGCAGACTCGATCATGGCAGGTGTCTGTGAGATGCTGGATGCTGGTAGGACTCCCTCTCCTGGACCCCGCTCAGGTAGTGTAATTGGGTCCATGTTGGAAGGCCTGGAAGACATTTGGTCTGGTAATACTCAGCCTCTCCTCTCCTCGGAGTCCGGGTTGATTGAAGACGATACAGTACAGGACGTACGAACTTGGATGAACAGTGGCCCCACCTTTGACGATGAAGGTCCGAGGAATAAGGATAAACTACGGGAGTCGAGTTCATCTCTTGGAATGGGCAGTAAAAGCACTGTCTGACATTGTTGGCAGACAAGGGGAGGAAATTGAAGCCCTTCAGATAAGGTTGTCCCCCCACCGCTGCCCCCCCCCCTGCTTTACCTCACAGCACCTCCGCTGTCTCTTCGGAGCCAGCCCTACCATCCCCTACCCCTAAGAGAAAGGAGACCTCTATGAAGGCTCCTACTACTAAAGCCTCTTTTACAGAGGTAGTAAAACAAATGGCATAAGTGCCCAAGCCCCCCACGGGCCTACAAGAACAGGTACGTCCTGCCCGGCCCGCATCGGCGGCCTCATCCCACCAGTCCAATAGCAGCGGCAGCTCCTCCAGTGGAGGGGGGGTAGTATTGCGAGTAGCCCGTGAAGGTGAAGGCAAGTCTGTTTACTGGGAAGAGAAGGAGGGGGAAGAGGAAGAAAAAAGGAAAGAATGAAGGAAACATGGCAAACGCCTGAGTGGTGCTGCTAGAAGGAAAAGAAAGGCCGCCAGAGGATCTGGTGAAGAAAAAGAGGCGGCGACCCCAGCCAAGACTCAGGAGAAGGCTGATAAGCAGGAATCGGCTTCGAAGGATGCGACACCTATTACTACAACGGCTCAATCTGGGCCGGCAGCCCTGGCCAGTGTTAAAATAGCTGCGGCTCAGACACGACAGGAATCCCGACGGGTACCAATGGGGCCCCCAGATCCATTAAACTCAGTACCACCACCACCGCGCTTGTTGCCAACCCCAAATGCTAGAGGGAGGCACATCACCATGCGATTCACCACGCGGAAGAAGGTTGCCCTCCCAGAAGGCGTCCATCTTGAAATACTCCAGAATCGGATCAATGTGACCTTTTCCAATCAGGAAAAGATTGGGGAAAATGCTCCTTATATTCGCGCAGGACACATCTGGCCCGAAATTGGATGCATCTTCCTGACCTTGGCGGTACACTCTGTGACAGAGCTAGGCAACAGGTTGGATAAGGCCAGGCTCAATCTGCTTAGGGAATTGTTACTCCCGAAGTTCGAATTTCAGAGGAACCTGGAAAAGGTAAAGATCTTTGTTTCTGGTGTTCCGCCTGCTGACACAGGATGGGTATCGATTTGGAGGGTGGGAGGATGGACTGGAAGCGCGGCTTTCGATGGCCTTCGTACTGATCTGGAGTAATCCAATACTGGTGTAGTCAGGCAAATGCTACAGGTTGTGGCATCCGCTTCGCGGTGGAGAATAATGAGGCCATCAAGGAAAGACTGGCAGAGGGAAAGGTTTGGTTGCGAGGAGGTGCCCGCAATGTCCGGGTTTTTGAAGAGCATCGCCCCCTTAAGATATGTGGTAAGTGTGTGGAAACCGGCCACTTCGAGGCCACATGTGGCCGCCCCCCTCGGTCCCAATTTTGCTTCGGAGAACATTTCTCTTGGGAGCACATGTGCAGTAAGCCGGCGTATCCAGGGGGAGTGGATCAGGCCTGTGGACATATCAGGAGACAGTGTTGGTTGTGTGACTGGATGGACCACTTCACAGGATATGAGCGATGCCCAGGTATCAAATCGTCATCCCCAACTCTACCTTCCTCGCCTGCTGGGCAAGGAACAGCTACACTGATGAAACCCTCCAAAGAACCTGTCAGGAAACCAGAACAGCAGGGAAGGAGGACAGGAGGGAATGGAAGGAGAAGTAGCCGCAACCGCGGGAGGTCCCGGACACCCAGGCTGGTCGAAATAAGCAGTGATGAGGAAGATGAGACTCCCCGCCATAAGTCGGAAAAGGCCGAGGGTAAGGAACCAGAACAGCCTTCCCCCTTCCCGGCACGTGGGATTTTAAAAACCAAGGCTGGTACCGCCCCCAAGCCCTATGATGAGGAAACGAGTTGGGTCGCCAGTGATCCGGATACCGGCTCCACCTATACCTCTGGCCCTTATGGCCTGAGTGGATCATTCGAGGCCCCCTTTTAATGCTTATTACTACATTGGCATTAAACGTGGAGAGGAGTAGTCGGAATCGAGTGCTGGCATTTGATTTGTTTTCTTTTGTTGATTTGTTGTTTATTATTGAACCTCCTGTTGATCGGGGGGGGGGCAACATGTACCAGTAGATGTTGATGGGTGGGATTTGTTTTCCTTTGCTAAAGGGTAAGGTGTTGAGGTATTTATTCGGTCCCACATTTGTGGGCTGGTTGAGGTGGTGGGGCATGGGGAAGGCAGTGCTCGGATTGGCTATTGGGAGAAAGGGGCAAAGAAGATACTCGCTGGAGTTTACTTTCGACCTGGCTATACCAAGGACCAGTTTATCCGATGGTTGGATGAGCTAGGGGAACCTCACATCGCGTTTGGGAACTTCAACGCCAGGCATCAAGACTGGGACCTCAAAGCGGACCATAATAATACAGGAGGACGGTGGCTGAAACAGTGGTTCACAGCCCCGGTTTGAGACATGAATATGGTACCCCCAACAGTGCCAACTTTTTGAGATATCTCCAGAATCAACCTTTGCCTGCACCGGGCACCCTATGTCCGACATCGATACATGGATGCTGCTGGCTGCGAGCATAGTGCTCAAGCCCTTAAGCTGAAGGCGGACCTTCCTGACAACATTATGCGTCGGAGGCCGGCTTGGAAGAAAGCAGTTTGGGAAAAAGTTGGGAAGCAGCTGGATGCCCTTAAAGAGGTGAGAGATGAGAAGTTATGGGAAGGGGTGAGATGTGTGGTGGACGTGCTCCTGCGGGCCTCCATTGGCAGAGGTCGGAGTGAGTGGTGGACACTGGAGTTGCAAACGATGAGGTTGGACGTGGCTCGGCTACAACAATACTCTAAGCGCAAGGCGGAGTAGACAGATGACTACAAACTAGTCAGGAGTGTGTCCCGGGCCTGCTTGTTGAGGGCCATGTTAGAACACATCAGGACCAAGATGGCCGAGAGTCAGGATCTGGACATTTTTCGGCTAGCACGAAAATTGGAAGCTAAGTGAACACTTCCCTCCATGGCCCGATCAGATGGGTCCTACGCCACGACACATTCCGATATCAGCGACCTCATTGCACAACAGCTGTCCCCTGGTGATCCTGCTCCTTGGAAGGACTCCATGATTGATAAGGACAGTGCTCAGAAAATGGAGATTGTCCTTGCCTGGTCCTCTACGAACACGGGTCCAAGTGAGGATGATATCGGATATCCTTTCATACAGTTCTGGAAGCGGAGGGATACAACAACTTTGTGATGTCTGGTGGACTATAGGCTGTGTCATGATATTCCGGATTGGCATCAGGCAGAGGCAGTGCTAATACCGAAGATTTCCAAACCCAGATACGATGTCGTCAAGTCATGGAGAATGATACACCTCCTCCCGACACCTGCAAAGGTTGCAGAATGCGTGGTCCTGATGAGACTGGTCATGTGTCTTGACCTGGGGGAGACACAGTTTGGTTTTCGCCGGAAGAGGGGGGTTCATGACACCATGGCAGTGGTCTTTGAATTCCTATGGCATAATGAGCGCTATAAATGACTGATTTTGTCCATGGACGTTGAAGGAGGATTTGATAACATTAATGTTGACCTCCTGTGAGACTTCCTGCTTGCCCGAGGGTGTCCGTCAAACCTGTGTTAGTGGGTGCGAAGACGGACTTCCTGGTGGTCGATTCGTTTCCGTTTTAATGGATGCGTCTCTAAGACCTACTATGTCAGCAAAGGGGTGCCTCAGGGCTCGCCTCTCTCATATTTTCTCTTTAGGGCCTATATGGCGGATATATTCACGCCGCGAATGCGATACTCCCCTGGGGTCCGACAATTGGTGATCTCATACGGTGATGACGGGGTCATCATGGTGGCCGCAGATTCTTGTAATGCTGCAAGATACTATGCAGGAGAAATTTTTGCGGACTGTAATCACATAGCAAGGGCTAGTGGGATGGGGTTCAGTGCACTCAAGACCCAGTGGATCGGATTTGGGGACAGGGCGTGGGGAGGAATGGAGTTGTTGGGAGCAAGGGTTTTGCCTTCTGAGGATTTGCAGGTTCTTGGGTATAGGTTTAATGTATTTCTTAACTTTTCTTCTCATATAAAGTATTGGTTGGAAAGGGGGTTGGGTGTTAGTAAAAGGAGTTCGGCACTGGGGAGAAGGTTTGGGAGTGTGGGTGGGCTAGGGGTATGGGAAACCTACCGCTTGGTGCAGGCACCCTACCTTCCGACCGTGTATTATGGGCTTGAATTTGTAACTGACCACGGGTCGTATGTGAAACAGATTCAGGTCCACGTCAATGACTGCCTCCGATCAGTTTTCTGGACCCCTATGAAGCTGGCAAACAATATACTGCTGGCTGAGTTTGGAACACCACCAGTTGCCATCCAAGAGAGGTATCTGCAGAGGAGATGCTACAGCCGATTTATTAACTACCGGTACTGTGATCAACACCCATGGTTCGGTGAGATACGGCTAGGCTGGAAGCAGGAAGGGATGGTGGCACATCGGCAGACCTCGGAAAGGAGCTCACTCGCCGCCCCACAATTACGATGGGAAAAGGCAAGGCAGTGATGGCTGCACGCCATCATTCGCTGTACACAGATTTGTGCAAGTCTTCGGATGTGGTCATATACACAGATGGGTCCAAGTCCTCAGAAGGGACTGGTGTGGTATGGGCGGTGTTTGAGAAAGGGGCCCTGACTCATGTCAATGGGTGCTCGATTTCCCTGTCTTGGAGTATTGTTGAGTGCGAGCTGTTTACGGTTGTTTGAGCACTCTGATCTACCCAAGGGATGGCCAAGAGACTTCCAGTTCATGTATTTCTGGACTGTGTTCCAGCCCTCACCCTAGTAGACAGTATGTTTTTGGAAGGAGATTCGGCTGAGTTGTGGGAAGTTATGGTACCGCTGCTTAATCAGTTTAGCCACATCAGCATTAATTGGGTTCAGGGACACATGGGCATCGATGGAAATGAGATGGTAGACCAAAAAGCTAAGGCCTGCATGGGTCATCCATTGCGCCCTCTGCTTTGGGAATAGGTTAGCTTTGGAATCGGGCATGCGGCCTTGGCTCGCGAGTTGTGAAAAGAAGAATGGGGTTTGTGGCACGACTGGGAGGAACATGGGTATTATGCTCGTGAACCTAGGGCACCTCGAAAGCTTCGTGGTCTCACTCATATGGACTCCTACATTATACTGAGAATTCGCAGCGGGACGGACTTGGTCGGTCATGACGGCTGTGAAGGGAAGGATAAAAGACACCACTGGATTGAGTGCCCCTGCTATTCTATAGGACGTCCTGCTGACGAGGACTTATACAAGGATTCGGCGATATTGTGGTGGAGGTCCTGGTGGGTGAGTCATAGGTGGTTAGGCCTAGGGATTCCCCGGCATGTTGAAACAGTGGATGGGGAGTTGGTAGTGGCAGGGAACCCCTTTGACGGCATGCTGATGGTCGAAAGAAGTGGTCGGTTGGTGACGGTATGGGATCCCATGACCTGTACCCAGTGCGGGAAAAAACATGATGGTAGTGGATGCGTTCTGCCAGGATTGGTAACCATGCCGAAGAAGTGGTTCTTTTTGCCCGATCAGCGACGTTGCGACTGTCCCTGTTGTGGGACCCCGATATCTGCGATGGCCACCCAGAAGCGAGTCACCTTCGCCGAATACTTTGAGAAGAAGCCCCGCTGTTGACGGACATGTCACGATCGGTTTTGGCATTCTCAGCACCAGCAATGGGACGAGCTGGACCTTGCAACTCGAACGTCGGTAGTTTTGCGATGGGCTAAGACAAATGGGTTGTTAAAAGAAGAGCGCTGTTCGTTTTGTGGGGTGGTTTTGGCCGAGGGGTACTTGGACCTAGGACTACTTTATAAGAGGACGGAGGAATGTTGGGATAGACTGTATGTTTCCTTTGTATAGTACGTGATTCAGATTGTGTTGGAGGAGGATAGGGGTGAGGGTAGGGGACGGTGGCTGGGTGGCGAGGTGGGAAGACGCGTTAATCTGGGGCTGTACTAGTTGCTGTGAGCGCCCGTAAGCCCACTTAGGTAGTGATTATTGGATTTAGGTTTGGGAGGAGCAGTTGAGAGGCGGAGTGGTCCGCAGTTGTGTATTTTAGATAGTTTGTTTTTTATGGGGCGTGGGGGAGACTGGTCGTATGCCGGTGTCAGCGGTACTAGTATAAATAAAATTAGATTGAATTCTAAGTACTTTTTCTACTTCTTGCACTCCGTGTTGGAAGTGAGTGTACAAATACTTTACCTTATTTCGCTTGCAATAAATACTTCACCTGCTGTTACTTGTTTGTGTTTTTCATTTTGGGCGGTCGGTTAGAAATTAGTTGTTCTTGCTTAGAAGGCACTTCAGTGTACGATATCTGTGGCCTGTTCCCGGTAATCATTGAGTGTACTTTGGGCAAGGATGATGTCTTTGACAGCCTCCTCTTCCATGGATTCTCCTCCCCCTTTCGAGGATGTTGTCCCCTGTTCGGTTCGACTCCAACTCCTTCTCCTCACTTGAGACAGCCTAAGTAGCCCTGTCTCTTGCGCCTTCTACTGAGGCTGACAGTGGCCTTATCCCTACAAATACATGATCATATGTTATGCCCAAAGGGAACTTTAATTTCCTACAGTTTCACCACTGTCACAGGTGTCAGAATGCCGTAAACCTGCAGTTTGATGATTTGGTTCGGCAAATGGTCGGGGACACGACCATTGCCATGATGAACGAAGTGGATGTTTTGGTGAAGAGTTTCCTAATCAGGAGAGGCTGTTCAGCCACATGTGGCTTGAACAAGGACACTATCATAGGACTCTTTGCTTGGTTCAACTCTGATTATGGCTCCGAATACTTTCCAGCTCCCGTACCCCCATTCCTCAAAGACTCTCAGGCTATCGTCCCTGAATCCTCTGTGCTGCTGGCCGAGAGCAACTTGGTTGCGGCTATGGTTGAGGCAAGTTCATAGTCTGTTACCCCTCCCCTCACTAGGGCCGTCCAGCGCAAGATGCCCAGTTTCCTCCGCCAAGTCCCTCTACGCAAGGCTGGCTTATCCACTCCTTCCTTTTTGGCTGGGATGTCGTCTGGAGAAAGGCCATCATACAAGACCCCAAAGTTCAAATTAGATGACTCTGAGGATAGGGACTATAATCCTCCTACCTCTGGAACGCAGCGCTATACGTATTTGGCATCCCCCGCTAAACGATCTGCTCTTCCAGTTCTGGGGCCACAATCTTTGAGGGCAATCAATGTTGATAAAGGCTGAAATTGTTCCTGCCCTTCCAGGCCTGCCACTTAATATACATCACAGGCGCCTGACCATTCCCTCACATGTGGGACTTCCATCCACCATCGAGGCTACACCACCCTCCCCATCCCCACTGGTGACTGAAGATGCCCTACCTACCTCTGAGGTATTGGCTTGGGACACTTCCATGGATTTAGAAGAAGGACACAACTCTGAAGCGACTGGACTAGGTGACAGCATCAGTGACCCATCTCTGGCAATGGTGTCCTCATTACTGGTCTTTGGTAAAGAATGGACATAGCAGGAAGGACAGCTGTTGAGCTCCTGAGAGGTTTTATACGATGCCCAGACACCATTGGAGGTTCAACTTCTGGCTACACAACCCGAGGAAGCCAATGCCGCTGTGGCTCAGGCAGACTCAATTATGGCAGGAGTATGCGAGATACTAGATGCAGGTAGGACTCCCTCTCTGGGTCTCTGCTCAGGTAGCAGAATTGGATCCATGTTGGAGGAGTTGGAGGACATCTGCTCTGGCAACACTCAGCCCCTACTCTCCTCAGAATCCAGGTCGATTGAGGACGACATGGTACATGATGTTCGGACTTGGATGAACAATAGAGTCACATTTGGTAATGAAGAATCAGAGGGCGGAGAGAATTACTGGAGCCAGGTGTACATGCTGGAACGGGCAGTGAAGGCGCCGATAGACATTATTGGCAAGCAAGGGGAGGAGATAGAGACCCTGCAAGGTAAGTTGTCCCCCCACCACTGATCCTCTTCAGTGGGGTCCGGCAATACCCTGTTTGGTATGTTGGGAACAATGCCACCCCCCACCCCCTTTAAGGGAAAGGAAACCGCTGCGGTGGCTTCTACTACTAAAGCCTCCTTTACAGAGGTAGTGAAATGGATGGCATATGTGCCTAAGCCTCCCGCTGCTCAGAAAGAACAAGCACCTTCTGTCCGCCCCATATTAGCAGCTTCCTCCGATCAGTCTAGCAGTGGGAGCTCCTCCAGTGAAGGGGGGGTAACTCTACGGAAGGCTTGCAGGGGTGAAGGCAAATCCATTCACTGAGAGAAAGAGGTTGAGAGGAAAGAAGAAAAGAGAGAGGTGAGGAAACATGGTAGACGCTTGAGTGGTACAGCCAGAAGGAGGAGAAAGGCTGTCAGAGAATCTGGGAGTGATAAGGAAACAGCGACCCTGGCCAAAACTTAGGGGAAGAACGCTGATAAGCAGGAACTGACTCCTGTAGCTGCTGTATCTGCTGCTTTGCCGGCTTAGTCAGAGCCTGTAGCAATGGCTAGCATTAAGATAGCCGCAGCCCCAATGCGACAGGAGTACCAATGAGTTCCACAGGTGCCTCCGAACCCACTCAACTCTGTACCAGTGCTGCCATCGTTGTCACCAACCCCGGATGCCCGTGGAAGGCATATCACTATGGATTTCACTACATGTAAGGAGGTTGCCTTACCAGAAGGAGTTGGCATCGAGGCTATTAGGAATCGGATTAACACAAGCTTCTCCAACAAAGGAAAGATTCGGGGCAGTGCCCCGTACATCCCTACCGGGCATGTCCAGCCTGAGATTGGTTATATCTTTTTGACCCTGGCAGGACATTCTGTTACTGAATTAGGCAGCTGGCTCGACAAAGCAAGGCTTGACCTGCTTTGAGAATTGTTGCTCCTGGAATTTGAATTCCAGAGAAACATAGAAAAGGTGAAGACTTTTGTTTCTGGTGTCCCGCTTACTGACACAGGACGAGGATCAATTTGCAAGGTTGAAGGATAGACTGGAAGCACTGCCTTTGATGGCCTCCGAACTGACTTGGAGCAATCCAACACTGGTATAGTTACTGTTTCCCAACCAGATATTATAGGATCCATCCACATCATGAGGCAGGCTAATGCTACAACATGTGGCATCCGCTTTGTGGTCGAAAGGAATAAGGCCATTAGGGAAAGACTGGCTGTGAGAAAGATTTGGTTGAGGGGAGGAGTCTGCAACGTCCGGGTATTCAAAGAACATAGACTCCTAAAGGTTTGTGGCAAGTGCTTGGAAACTGGCCACTTTGAGGCCACATGTGGTTGTCCACCCCACTGTCACTTTTGTTTTAGAATACATTTCTCCTGAGAACATATGTGCAGCAAGCTTGGATGCCCTGGAGGCATAGGCCAGGCCTGTAGACACACTAGGAGACAATGTTGGCTTTGCGACCAGATGGACCACTTCACCGGGTATGAGCAGTGCCCAGGAGTCAGGTCATCACCTCCAGTTATGTTGTCCTCGCCTCCAAAGCAGGAGACGGCCCCACTACCAGAACCTGTCAAGAAACTGGAACAACATGGGCGTCAGATTAGAAGGACCCAAAGACGATACCGCAGTCGTAGAAGATCCCCAACACTATAGCTGTTTGAGATTAGTAGCGATGACAAAGATGAAGGCCCCCATCATAAGTTGGATAAGGCCAAGGGTAAGGAATCAGAGCATCCCTCCTCCTCTCCCTCCCCTGCGGGTAGGATATTGAAAACTACTGCTACCACCAAACCCAGTCAGGAACATACTTTTTGGACCGCCCGGGACCAGGATAGTGGTGTCCCTGATGCCTCTGGCCCTTGTGGCTGAGTGGATTAGTTGAAGCCCTCTTTTAATGCTTATTATGACAATGGCATAAAATGTGGGGAGGAGTAGTCGAAATAGGGCGCTGCTGTTTGATTTGTTTTTCTTTGTTGATTTGTTTTTTATTATTGAACCACCGGCTGACCTGGAGGGGCTTCATGTATCTATTGATGTTGATGGATGGGATTTGTTTTCTTTTGTTAAGAAGTTAGGTATTGAGGAGTTTGTTCGGTCCCATATTTGTGGGATGTTTGAGATGGTAGGATACGGGAAAGTAGTGCCAGTGTGGGCTATTGGGAGAAAAGGGTAAAGAAAGTGCTGGTTGGGGTTTACTTTCGGCCCGGCTATACTAAGAATTAGTTTGTGGGTTGGTTGGACGAACTTGGGGAACCAGACATCGTATTTGGTGATTTCAATACTAGATACCAAGATTGGGACCCCAATGTGGACCACAATAATGTGGGTAGATGATGGCTGAAGCAGTAGTTCATGGCCCCAACTCATGACATGAATATGGTCCCCCCCATGGCAGCTACCTTCTGTGATGTTTCCAGAATCGATCTTTGCCTGCAGAGGTCACCGTATGTCAGATATCAATACCTGGACACCGCTGGCTGCGAGCATAGTGCTTAAGCCCTCAAGTTGGCAGTTGACCTCCCTGACAACATCATGTGTAGAAGGCCAGCCTGGAAGAAGGTAGCATGGGAGAAGGTTGGGAAGCAGTTAGATGCCATGCAAGAGGAGGAGGATAGGAGATTGTAGGAAGGAATGAGAAGAGTGGTAGATGTACTCCCACAGGCCTCTATTGGCAGAGGTCAGTGCAAGTAGTGGATACCCGAGTTGAACAGGATAAGGTTGGATGTGGTCCGGCTACATCGATACTCTAAACACAGGGTGGAGTGAATGGAGGACTACAAATTGGCCGGATATGTTTACTGGGCATGTCTGTTAAGTGCTTGATTCGAGCACAGCAGGGAAAAAATAGCTGAGAGCCACGACCCAGAAATTTTTAGGTTGGCACAGAAGTTGGAAGCTAAGCGAACCCTTCCCTCCATGGCCCACTCAGATGAGTCCTATGCTACTACACACACAGATATTAGTGACCTGATTGCACGATAGTTGTTCCCGATTGAACCCACCCCTTGGGAGGATTCTGAGATCGACATGGATAGTGCTCAAGACATGGAAATTGCCCTTGCCAGGTCTCTTACGAATACAGGCCCAGGCGAGAATGATATTTGTTATCGCTTCCTACGTTTTGAAAAGTGAAGAGATACAGCACCTTTGAGACGCCTGGTTATCTATAGGTTATGGCACAATATCCCAGACTGGCACAAGACTGAGGTGGTACTCACACCCAAGCTAGACAAACCTAGATATGATATCGTAAAGTTGTGGAGGATGATATATCTCCTGTTAACAATGGCAAAGGTCGCAGAACATGTGGTCCTGTTGAGGCTGGCTGCATGCCTAGATCTGGGAAAAACACAATTTAGGTCTCATTGAAAGCGGGATGTTCATGATGCCATTGCAGTAGTCTTTGAATTCTTACAGTATAACAAGGGATACAAACGTCTAATATTGTCCATGGACATTGAAGGGAGGTTTGATAACATTGATGTCGATCTCCTATTAGACTTTCTGGTAGTCAGGAGGTGCTTTATATACCTTTGCCAATGAATCCAGCGATGGGCTTCCTGTCGATCGGTCCGGTTTCGCTTCAACAGATGCCTCTCCCCACCCTACCATATCAGTAAAGGAGTACCTCAGGGCTCGCCCCTGTCCCTATTCCTTTTTGGCGTGTATGTGGCAGATATATTCAAGTCACGAATGTGATACTCTCCTGGAGTGTGTCAACTGGTAGTCTCGTACGTCGACGATGGGGTTATTCTGGTAGTATCAGAATCAGGTAAGGCTGTCTGCTACTATGTGGGAGAGATATTTGCAGACTGTGACCGTATAGCTAGAGCCAGGGAGATGGGGTTTAGCGTCCTCAAGACCCAGTAGATTGGGTTTGGGGATAAGCCATAGAAAGGGATGGAATTATTGGGAGAAATAGTTTTGCCTTTGGAGGATTTGCGAGTTCTTGGGTATAGGTTTAATGTATTTTTTAACTTTTCTTCTCATGTAAAGTATTGGCTGAAAAGGGGGTTAGGTGTTAGGAGAAGAATTTTGGCGTTAGGGAGGAGGTTTGGAAATGTTGGTGGATTAGGAGCATGGGAAACTTACTGCTTGGTGCAGGCAGCCTACCTTCCGACCATCTACTATGGACTTGAGTTTGTAAATGACCACGAGTTGTATGTGAAGCAGATTCAGGTCCATGTCAACAACTGCCTCTGGTCAGTGTTTCGAATGCTAATGAGGTTGGTAAACAACATACTGCTAGCCGAGTTCAGAATGCCACCCGTTGCTATTCAGGGAAGGTACCCACAATTGAGGTGCTACAGCCGGTTCATCAATTACCAATGTTGTGACCAGTATCACTGGTTGGGGGAAATAGGGCTACAATGGAAGGAGGAAGGTATAATGGCATAGCGGCAGACTTCGGATAAGGAGCTTACTTGCTGCTCAACAGTTTCAATTGGGAAAGGCAAGGCGGTGATGGCTGCACACTACTGGGCATTGTACATGGACCTCTATTCAGGTTCGGATGTGGTTATATACACAGACAGGTCCAAGTGTTCTGAGGGCGCTGGTGTAGCTTGGGCAGTGTTTGAGAAAGGGGCCTTGACCCATGTTGATGGGTGTTCGGTACCACCAGCTTAGAGTATTGTGGAATGCGAGTTGTTTGCTGTTATGAGTGCCCTGTGGCATGCACAGGGTATAGCCAAAAGATGCCTAGTCTATGTATTCTTGAATTATGTACCGGCCCTCATCATGGTTGACAACATGTTTTTGGCTGGTGACTCAACTGAGTTGTAGGAGGTAATGGTACCCCTGTTGAATACATTCTCAAATGTTAGTTTCAGTTAGGTCCTCAGTCACATGGGCATTGATGGCAACAAGATGGTTGACTTGAAGGCTAAGGCCTGTGTCGGACGCCCCTTGTGTCCCCTGCTTTGGGAAGGGGTTAGCTTTGTGATTGGTCATGCGGTCCTGACTAGAGAACTGCCTAAGAAGGAGTGGGGGGCCTGGCATGCTAGGGAAGGGCACGAGTATTATACCCAGGAACTGAAAGCACTATGGCACCACCGGGGCCTAACTCGAATGGATTCCTATGTTTTGTTAGAGATCCATAGTGGGACGGGCATGGTCGACCATGACAACTGTGATGGGAAGAAAGATCGGCACCACTGGACTGAGTGCCCCTACTATATTAGAGGGTGTTCTGCTAATGAAGACGTGTATAAGGATTCAGCAGTCCCAAGGTGAAAGACCTGGTGAATAGATTATCGGTAGTTAGGCCTGGGAATCCCTCGTCATGTCGGGATTGTGGATGGAGAGTTGGTGGTGGCAAATAACCCTTTTGATGGCACATTGATGGTGGAAAGAGATAGGGGGACAGTGTTGATTGGGGACCCTATGACCTGCACCCGGTGCAAGAAGAGACACGACCGTAGTGGCTACGTATTGCTAGGTGAGGTAACATTGCCGAAGAAGTGGTTCTTTTTGCCTGACCAGCGGGGGTACAAGTATTCCTGTTGCAGTACCGACATTTCCGCTGCAGCCACCAAGAAACACGCCACCTTTACAGAACACTTTGAGAGACAGCTCCCGTGTTTACGGATATGTCATGATCGGTTTTGGCATTCTAAGTATTTTGCAGTAGGACGAGCTGAACCTGGTAATGCAAATATCAGTGGTCTTGAGATAGATTAAGGTAAACGGATTGCTGCAGGAACCCTGCTGCCCCTTTTGTAGATTGGTATTAGTGGAAGGTTATTTGGATCTTAGGTTGCATTACAAGAGGACAGAGGGATGTTGGGATAAGCTGTATGTTTCCTTTGTTAAGTATATGGGCCAAATTGTGCTGAGGGAAGATAGGGGTGAGGGTATAAGACGGTGGTTGGGTAGCGAGGTGGGAAGGTGTGTTAATCCGGGGTAGTGCTAGTCGCTGCGAGCGCCTGTGAGTCCATTTAGGTAGTGACTTTAGGATTTATATTTGGGGGAGGTGGTTGCAAGGCGGAATAGTTCACGGTAGTGTATTTTAGATAGTTTGTTTTTATGGGGCATGGGGGAGACTAGTCGTATACCAGTGTTGGCGGTACTAGTATAAATAAAATTAGATTGAATTCTAAGTACTTTTCCTACTTATTACTTTAATGAATATAAAACACCCTCACAATCTTTATCTTTATTACAACGTTTATAGTTATGCCGAGAAAGGCTCTTCATGAAGAAGAGTTAGAGAAAGCTTACGATAGGCATTCCTAATAGAAGACAGAGGTCTTGTACTATCGGTAACGTAGGCAACGGCCTAGTGCTATGGTAAGACTAAGGAAAGAAGCAGAAGAAGGAGAGAGGTATTGTTCTCTATCGTTAAGAACTAACTATCCAAGGAGGGATTGTTACAGATTACTAAAGTAAATCGTAAAAGAAGCTATAGTCAGCACTCTTTTCTTGTTCAGGTAAGTTCTCCAGATATTAACCAAGGTGAAATAGGTTCCCAGTATCTCAAGAGACATCATTATATACTGCTATTTCTTGAATCAGTTTGTCGTTATTTCTTTGCCTGGTATTGGAGATTGGGGTGCTATCATCTACAATCTCTAGTAAAGCACTTGCAGCAAAACTAAGATCTGATTTCTCCTGTGCATGGGCATCGCAATAAGCCATCTCATCATTCCCTTTCAACCGAGGTATCCCAGAAGATGAAGTTATTTCTCAAGGCATTAAAGGAAGATTCAGGGGAACCTGTAGCCACAAGAAGCTATAAACGAACTATGAAGAATGGTAGTGTAACAACCACTGTTGAGCTGGACAATCAGGTTCTTCTATCTTCCTTCTATACCTATCATAGACTCCATCAGGAGTTCCAGAGGTTGAACCCTGGGGTAAGTATCTCCCATTCTGGCTTTTGGCAATTTTGGAAAGGGAGTAAGGAGTTTAAGTCGATGAGAATTCATTCACCCACTAAGGCCATTTGCGACCATTGTACAATTCTCAAAGCCAAGTTACCGCCATCAAAATCACAGAGTACTCTAGATGAGGAACAGCTACTGGCTTCAGAGGAGTGGTCAGAGGCAGAGCAAAAGCTAACTGAATATCGCTATGAGTATTACCAATGTTGTGACTTCTAGGAGACTACAATTTCCCAATCAACACAATATCCCCAAGATACAGCCTGCTACTCTTTTGATTTTTAGCAGGTGGTTGAAATTCCTAAATTATCCCAACAGCCTGGCTAATGGTATTTCTTCTCCCCTTTTAAGTTATACTCTTTTGGCATAGTAGATGAAAACTGCAATTATAGCTGCCACTACCATTATCTATATACAGAGGCCCAGCAGGCGAACGGTCCTAATCAAGTTATTTCTCTACTAGATACCGATTTGAAGTCAGGTGGAAAGCTTAAGCCACATATCTACCTGTGGACAGATAACTGTGGAGGGTAGAACAAAAACCATACTATGATATTCTATCTTGGCTGGCTAGTCCAGCAGGGATTAACTGACAGTTTAGAACTGTGCTTTCAGATCAAGGGTCATACAAGAAACTCAGTAGACCGTGAATTTGGCACAGTCAAACATGCTGCCTCAAGATGCAATATTTGGACCCCTGATGACTATAGTAAGGCAGTTTCAGAGAGTACTCTTGCTGGAACTATAAAATCCATTAACCTCTTTGAATATTCTGCACTAAACATTTTTTACAACTGGGAAAAGGCACTCCATACTATAATGAAGCCACTAAAAGTCATTCAAAGCTTTCAGGTATTCCTTTTTCTAAAAGAACTCCTAGGAGTTATCTTAGCAAAGGAATTACCCTTTTGTAATTGACAACAGTTTGATCTGAAAAAGCCTGGTGTTGATAAACTACAAATTCAGAATGTAGTGCTTGAACTAATTCCACCAATTGGACTCAAGCCTGAAAGATATTATAATATGTGGAGTAAGTATGGTCCCTATGCTCCAGAAGATATTTGTTTTACCTGGCTTTATACAGAGCCTACTATGGATACAATTCAACAGGCCAAGGCAGTCAAGGTAGGAAGAACCAAGAATAAGACACTTCCTCCAGCAACTGAGAGGTCAATAGCCAGTAGATCAGATACTACACTCTCTAATACACTAATTACAAGTACTAGTAACAAGAGACTATGGCAAGAACTAACTCCACAATCAGATAGAAATAATACTTCTATCTCTAGTATTGGAGCAGGGGTTGATACTAGTATGGTTGCTGCAGAACTAGTAGAGTAAGAATTACCAAAACCTAGAAAGTGGGAAAGACCACCAGGATCAAAGAATAAAAATAGTAGAAAAACCATATAAATACCATTGTTTTACATAATCTCTTCCGTAGATCTGGAACTTATATACCAAATAAAACTTTAAGCAAGTTACTTTATTTTTAAACTTTTTTATCCTAGTAGAGTAGTAAATTTATGAGAGAGAAAAAGAAAAACTCATTTATCTCAAGAATATTTTTCTTTGGTTGCTATCCTTCAAATTCATTTTCCCAACAACAACAAAAAGTACCCATATGCTGGTTTTAATAAAAACACACCCAAATTACAGTAAGTCAGAAGAAATAATCACAAATGTAAAGTATGAGAAAAGATGTAAAGATGATAAAATATCCTGTAAACCAAAGAAAGTAACACATGTATAATAATTTCTAATTGTTATCACCAAATATTAATGAAATAACATAAAACATATCCTAGTAGTAGTAATAAATACATTGTTTAGATTTGCTGAAGTACAAATCAAGCATGAGAGAATATATGCTATTTATTGTACATTGATAAAATTAACTGGAGTTTAACAATTGATAGCAATCCACCCCTCTTCATCACTCTGCACTCTCAATAGTACCTAAAAAAATTGCTCTAAGTCAATCAAGAAGTAACCATTCTGCTCAATTCTTTTTTTCAATAAACTATGCCTCCTATTCTTTGCAGTCATATTAAAAAATCTATTCTCTCTACACATCTCTCTGAGTTTACCAAGGGGGAGGATTTTTGGGTTACACGAGACTCAGATGAGATATCAGCAAATTTCCCACTATCTTAATATCCCCTACACTACTCTCAGAGACACAATTACAAAGGGACATCAAGAAAGCAAGGAGAATAAGGGTAGAGGAAAATATCCTAAAACTACCAAGTAACAGGATGATGCTATGGTAGAGGAAGCTCTTAAAAATTGCCATTCTACCTATTCTGACATTTCTAAGCAAGTTACTCCCAATGTTTCTAGTAGGACAGTAAGGAGAAGACTGGAAAAAAGGCATTTTAGAAAGTAGATGGCACAAGACAGAGTTCATTTAGATGAGGATCTAGCTCAAGAGAGGTTGGAATAGGTATTAGATCATAGGCATTGGATAAAGGAAATGTAGAGAAGGAAGGCAATGTGAGAGGATGAGGTAGCTGTGAAAAGGGGAGAAGGAAAGAGGAGAAAATGTGTTTTCAGATACCTATATGAGAAATGGAATAAGGATTGTATTAAACCTAAGGCTAGGAGAGGGAGAGAGAAATTAGCCAGATAATGACTGGCTGTTTTTATAGTCAAACTCATGGTCTTTTTTTCCCTGTTTTTCCTGATCCTTCTTCTGCTAAGGGTGGAGTTACTGGGAAGTCAATTATTAATGTTCATGATCATTATGACTTTCTAGGAATATGGGAGAATATCAGAGAAAAGGCTGGAGAAGAAGAGGTATTTTTTATTATAGATAATGCTAAGACTCACTTGCCTTTTAGGAGATGACTCAGAGAACAGAGAATTATACTAATAGAAACTCCTGCCTATTATCATGAATGTGGCTTGGCAAGGAGAGGGTTTTCACGTGACACATGGTTATGAGTCACAGGCATGTTATTGTTTTATACAAATGACTCATTCGAGTCATATGATTTGTTATGTGTGGGATTTGTGATACTTTCGCACATAGCTCAAATATAAGTCTTGGGACATGCGCCTGATGAGTATACTTTGCGAGTGTGCTTTGTGGGTATGCCTTGTGCATATGATTTATATTTCACATATGACCTTGTTATGAGGTTATGGGTTTCACACATATGACTTAGTCGAGTCATATGACTTGTTTATTATGTTATGATTGGTTTATGAGTTTTTGCACATGACCTCGCTATGAGGTCATGGGTTTTGAGCATGGAACCACTTTGGTCACATGACTAGTTTGTTATGATTTGGTTTCGCACATGTGACCATTTTGGGTCACATGACTATGGGTGGGAAGAACACTATATAAGGAGGCCGCTGTGGCCGAGGAGGATAGGTTCTTCACGCTTTGTTCTAAGTACTTTTCCTCGTCCTTGCCGTCGCTTGGCCCTGAGCAATTCTTTCGCACATATGATGGGCCTTGATCCCTTTGATTCTGGGGGAGATATCTGTATTCGCTCAGTAGTTCCTCGGGTCTTCGGTGTTGAAGTCTGTTTGCGTTGCGTGGCGGATAACTGGTTTGCGTCTCGCTTCCTTGGGTTGGTTATCTCACGTTACTAGCACTTCGAGCACTTCATCACGGTTGCATATGAGCCCCTTTCGGTAAAATGTCTATGGCTTCCCGTCTATCGTCTACTCGCAGGTTTCGCGTTCGATTGGGAGAATTGAACATTGTATTTGGGGGGATCACCTGTGTCATTCTTTGGGCCAGCTCATGTCTTTTGTTGGGTTTTAACAGAGTCTTTAGTTCTTGCGATACAAAACGCCCTTGGGTTAGACTGATGACCTTCCCAAGTATCAACATGTCGTACCGGCCGCATCAATCCACTGGGGAGGGGGCCTCACCAGCCCCCCCCCTCCTCGTTATTATATGTTTCTACGGTCGGAATCCTACAATGTTATTTATCACCGTTCCCTTGGAAGTTTTGTCCTTGCGCAATATACAGTGGTTCAGCCAGGTGTCTCCTCCTCGCTACAGTGGGGATGGCTTGGACCCTGAAAAGTCTTACCCTCTAGTGTAGTTTTTTCTTGCTACCTGGGGTGGTGTGGGATGATTGGCTGCCAGACACTCATGTTGTCTGTGCGTTTGGGTGGTTTGGTTGTTGTCTGTGGTTGGCGGCTTCACCCACTGCAAGTGGGGCCTACCTTCTGTTTGTCTGCTTCTGTTCGTTCGCCCTCCCCCTTCTTAGCGCATCAGTTGGAGATGCCTCTTACCCATCATTCGGTCTGTGCTTGTTGCCGCACCTGTGGAGCTGGCTTTGGCTGGCTCTGCTTACTCTTTGCTGACTTGGTTGGATTTCGGTTCGGCTGGGTTGGATGGTGTGGCTGGTGCTGATGCCTGCGGGTATTGGTACTGCCTCCTTTGTGGCTCCCGGCTGTGACTGGTAGGCCCCCCTTGGCTAGACGGTGCTGAGAGTTGGGGCTCTGTTCATGTGGCCAAGACTAATGGCTGCCTGGTGGGGCTGGGTATACGCTATCCTGTGGCTATCGGATAGTTGATCTGTCTGAGGAGCTGGGGGGGCTGGATGGGCTCTGTGGCGTCTGGTGTGTGGGGCTTAGGGGGGGCTAATTGGGGGGGGAGAGGCACCTGCAAGCACCGGTTGGGCCAGCGTCAGGTTGGGCGAGGTCCAATTAAGTGTTTCTAGTCCGGCTTGCGCTGTTGGGGGAAGGTACTGAGTGCTGTAAGGCTCGCCGATGGACCGATTGGCTGATGGCCACCTGTACGCATAGTGGGTTGCAACCACCTGGTTGGACTTGTTTGGGTTCTGCGTGCTGGGTGTTGTGGAAGTTTGTTTGGGTTCTTTGGTTTAGCAATGGGCATAGCTGACGGGGGCAAAGTACCAAGGGTGGGAGATAGGCTCCACTGACCATTTCAGTCTATCATCACCTCTATGTATTTCCTTTGTTTGTGGAATTCTTTTTTTTTTTGGGGGGACAGGCAGCGGGTACAGGTCCTCCTCACCATTACGCTCTTCAGAGGCACTTAGCAAAGTGGGTTCATAGGGTTGACGGCCGGGCATGCCGATGCGAGAGGTGGATATGTTGGTCACCTCCTCTCTGCCATTGTGTCACCTGTAGTTTATATTTGTTTTGGTTTTGTTGGTTTTCTACTGTGGTAGAGGTGTTGCAGGACGGTGTTTAGACCAGGCGGCAGTGATTTTAATTTGTTGGATGAGGAACCTGGTTGGATCGGTCTTTTGCTCGGCTTCGGCTTCGCTTAGTGCTGGTTGGCTTCATACCAGAGGGGCTACGGACTTGGATAGGGGAGGGCGCTGGGTTGTTTGATGGTCTTGTAATTAGTTCTCATGTGGGCATGACTCGGGAATGGTAGGTGAGGGACCGTAGACTTAGTTAGGTTAGGATTAGTGGTATACCGGTTAGCGGTATCCTTGTGCCGGTGGGGGCTCGTCGTATGCCAGTGTTGGCAGTACGAGTTTAAATAAACTTAGATTGAATTCTAAGTACTTTTCCTCGTCCTTGCCATCACTTCGCCCTGAGCAATTCTTTCGTACCCACAGTGGGCCTTCATGCCTTGGATTCTGGAGGAGATATCTGAGTTCACTCAGTAGTTCCTAGAGTCTTTGGTGTTGAGGTCTGTTAGGCATTATATGGTGGATATTTGCTGGAGACAACTTGATAGAGTTCAAAGTTATCTAGGCCAATCGAGATTCGGTTCTTTAAACGGAAATTGTCTAGGAAGGCTCGGACTTTGCTCATTTCGTTTATGACTACTAGGAGTGAAGCAAAATAGGTAAAGTAGGGTAGAATCGTAAAAACAATATTATATTGTTAAGGTCTCTTCTCCGTTGCTTGATGATGTCTAAAGCTTGGGAGGCACTTTGATATTTATATTCTGCGTCTGAGTGTTCATGGACTACATCTATTTATCATACAACTATGTACTTCTTCAATCGTTATTGACGATATCGAGTTTTTTTCCAAGGTGCAAACACCTGTGGACTGTGAAAACCATCACACCCTCTACGGTAATTACGATATTTCTTCTTAGGAAGCATGCTGTCCTCAATAGTAATATCCCGATTAGCAGAGTCTTTAGACTTATGGCCTAGTTCTTAAGTCGAACTGAGTTGGCTCCAATTGACTTCGCCATTGATAAAATGATCAGTTTTATCCACAGCTATATCTGCAAAGGTGGTCATCATTACAACTATCGTAGGTCGTCTGACTCCGATCTTTTGTAACTCCATACTCAACAGATAGATTTTCTCTGGATGACTTCCTATTAACTCGCAGGAAGCTATTCCACCAGATTGGTAATTAATTCCTCGGTCGGCAATCCTTGGTTGCTCTCTGGGTAGTAGGTTTCAGTAACCATTGTAGTATTGAGAATCACCCCATGGCTACGACATGTTCCGAAACCCAGTTGCAACACTCTGTGAAGTTTGTTGGCTTCTTTGGTAGTGTCTTTTGGAGTTCTAAACTCTTCTGGTGGATGTAAATATATTGGTCTCTAGTAGAGATCCTTTACTATTTGATACCATCTCTTTGTGCAAAATCGTCCCGTTACTTATGGCCTATGCCAATGGTATCATGTCTTTGAAGCCAAGTAACTCTCTGACTAGTTGACGGAATTACTCTGTTCTACTTCCCAGGCCTGGCCGAAGGTCCCCTCTCATATATCCTGTGAACAGGATCCGGTCGGAAGGACGGCAACGACATATATGGTGTTATTCTAATACCTTCAATTCTGAGGTAATATAGTCACAGGATGCAACTGAGATTAATATATATGATGACGTGCGGGCCCCGTAAGGGAGCCGGATGGGGGTGTTGGAGACCAGAGATTCCGATTCCGAGTGGGGTTACCCTACTTAGGGTGGTTCCTAAGTATCGGGTTCTGGTATTCCTAACAGTGGATTACATGTTTGCTTCTCGTTTCGTTGCCTAATGGTTTCTCACGATGCTGGCACTTTGAGCTCTTCATCACAGTCACTTATGAGCCCCTTTGGGTAAAATGTCTTCGGCTTCTTATCTATAGTCTACTCCCAGGTTTTGTGTTCAATTGGGGGAGATGGAACATTGTGTTTGAGGGGATCACCTGTGTCGTTCTTTGGGCCAGCTCATATTTGTGTTGGGTTTGAATAGAGTCCTTAGTTCTCACAATACAAAACACCCTTGGGGTACACTGATGATCTTCCCAAGCTTCAACTCATCGTAACGGCTGCATCATTCCTCAGGCAGCAGGGCGGTACCCGCCCAACCCCTTCTAGTTACACTATGTTTCTATGGTTGGAATCCTACGATGTTGTTTATTGCCGTTCCCTTAGAGCTTTAGTCCTTGTGGCATTTACAGTGATTCAGTCAGGTATCTCCTCCTCGCCTCGGTGGAGATGGCTTTGATCCTGAAAAATCTTACCCCCTGGTGTGGTCCTCTGTTGCTACCTGGGATAGTATGGGATGATTGGCTGCCAGATACTCGCGGTGTCTGTACCTTTGGATGGTTCGGTTGTAGATCATGGTTGGTGGCTTCACCCATTGCAAGTGGGGCCTACCTTCTGTTTGTCTGCTCCTGTTCATTTGCCCTCCCCCTTCTTGTCGCGTCAGTAGGGGATGCCTCTTGCCCGTCGTTCGGTCCGTGCCTGTTTGCCGGACCTGTGGGGCTGGCTTTGGCTCGCTCTACTTACTCTTTCCTGACTTGGTCAGAATTTGGTTCAGCAGGGTTGGATGGTGTGGCTGGTGCCACTGCCTTCGAGTGTTGATGCTGCCGCCTTTGTGGTTACCAGCTATAGCTGGTAGGCCCCTCTCGGGTATGCGATGTTGAGGGTTGGGACTCTGTTGGCGTGGCAAAGATCAGTGGCTGCCTGACAGGGCTGGGTATAGGCTGTCCTGTGGTTATCAGATAGTTGATCTGTCTGAGGTGCTGGGAGGGCTGGATGGGCTCTATGGCATTTAGTGTGTAGGGCTTGGGAGTGGCTGATTGGGGGGGGAGAGGCACCTGCGAGTACCGGTCGGGCCTGCGTCAGGATGGGCGAGGTCTAATTAAGTGTTTCCAGTCTGGCTGAAGCTGTTGGGTGAAGCTGCTAAGTGCTGCAAAGTTTGCTAGTAGCTTGGTATCACGAATGTGGCTTAGCGAGAAAAGGGTTTTCACGTGACGCATAGTTATGAGTCACAGGTACATTATTGTTTCACACATATGACTCATTAGAGTTATATGATTTATTATGTGTGGGATTTGTGATGCTTTCGCACATGGTTCAAGTATGAGTCATAGGACATGTGCCTGACAAGTATGCCTTGCGAGTATGCCTTGGGGGTAAGCCTTGCGCATATGATCCATGTTTTGCACATGACCTCATTATGAGGTCATGGGTTTCGCGCATATGACTCAGTCGAGTCATATGACTTGTTTATTGCGTTATGATTGGTTTATGAGTTTTGTACATGACCTCGTTATAAGGTCATGGGTTTTGAGCAAGTGATTACTTTGGTCACATGACTAGTTTGTTATGATTTGGTTTCACACATGTGACCACTTTAGGTCACATGACCACAGGCGGGAAGAATACTATATAAGGAGGCTGATGAGGCCGAGGAAGATAGGTTCTTCATGCTTTGTTCTAAGTACTTTTCCTATTTATTACATTAACAAATATAAAACACCTTTACAATCATTATCTTTATTGCAAAGTTATCGTTACGCCAAGGAAGGCACGTTACGAAGAAGTGTTAGAGAAAGCTTACGATAGGCGTTCCTGGTAGAAGACAAGAGTCTTGTACTATTGGTAACATAGGCAGAGGCCTAAAGCTATCGCAAGACAAAGGAAGAAGAAGAAAGGAAGAGAAGTATCGTTCCCCGTCGCCAAGCACTAACTATCCAGAGAGGGATCGTTACATTACAAAGCGTCACCTAGTGCGACGCCAAACGATACAAGACGGCATCCTTCAACCCAGAGAGGGAAGGAGATATCGACATCGGCGATCGAAATCTTAATCTAGGAGGATTCAGCGACGCCCTAGATCACGTCTCAGCAGAACCCTCGAGAGCAGCAAGCCCAGTAACCCCAGAGAAAGGATTACCAGTCGATAGCTCTCCTGCTGGAACTCCACGACCCGAGAGAATGTCGGGATCCGCAGTACCTGGGCCACCGGCCCCACCCGCTCCGGCACCAGGAACCAGCATACTTGGAATAACTGAAAATCAGTTTCAGGTATTTCTTGCAGCCACGCGAAATACAGGGTAAGGAAATGTTCAACAACCAAAAGCAAAGGAGCCCGACACATACGAAGGAGCCAAAGATAAGCTACGAATATTCTTAGCGCAATGCGAGGGATATTTTGCCGTTAAGGGATACGGAGATCACCATGATGAAATTAAGATTCCATATGTGGAATCTCTACTCAGAGGACTCGCGGGACAATGGATCATGCCCTTCCAAGATGGAAGGAAGCAGAGGGAATGGGTCACATACAAAGAGTTCAAGGCGACACTCTTTGAACAATTTGGAGATTCCAACGCCAAAGAAACAGCAAGACAAAAGCTAGAAAAACTCCAACAAGGAAAACAAACATTCTCAGCATATTGGAACGAATGTCGACTGTTGGAATACGAGGCCAAGTTTGATGATGCGACTCTCTACATCATCCTCCTGAGAAACTGCAGTGAGAGACTCCGAGAGGCATGGGGAATCTCTGACCTGCGCTATACGACAGCCGAACGATTTGCAAGATGGGCAATCGACAAAGAAAGCAAATTAAACATGGTTCGGAGCAACTCGGAAAACACTATAGCACCTAGAATGGTCCAATCATCCAGGAATGTGGACGGGGCCTTCAAACTGCAAGCACCTTGAGGAGAAAGTCGAGCATTACCACTAGGCGAACCAATGGAATTAGACAAGTCAAGAGCAGGGCCTGCTCTGAATCTGTTTAAGGAAGAATACGCCAGAAGAATGAACGGGAAACTATGCCTAAGGTGTGGAAAAGCAGGGCATCGGATACGAGAATGCAGAAGCCGACCGGACAACGGATACCAGGGAAACAAAGCTGCGGGAAATAATTGTTTCCAAAATCAGAAAAGAAGCACCATCTGCGAAATGATAGCAGAGGATTCGCCGGCGGAAAATGACGAGGGTCCCCAGTAAACGGTGGTCTGGGAGACCCAAGATGTGGACCTGGAAAACCCATCAAATTAGTGAACTACTACACGGCACTGCACACGCAAAGAGGAGAAGAAGATTGAGATCATGTGATGATCAAAACAAAGATATACAACAGAGAAAGCGAAGAAACAACAATATATGCAATGCGCGACTTGGGGGCCATGGAAGACTTCATTGACAAAGAAATATGCGACAAATACGGCCTCCACACCAAACAAGCGAAGAAAGTAAGACAAGTCTACTTAGCGGATGGAAAACCAAGCGCTATGGGTCCTATAACCCATACGGTGACAGTACCCATGGACATTGACAGCTATAGGGAAACGGTAACCTTTCAAGTGGCAGATCTGAAGAACCATGAGATAGTCATAGGAATGCCATGGTTACGGAAACATAATCGGACGATCGATTGGAACGAGAACAAGATGACCTTTACAAGCGAACTATGTGCCATACAATGTCTCAACTGTTCACCTGTGGTCTACTCAACACCAATACGGGAAGCGGAAGAAGAAACTTTGCATGCAAAGTTCACCGAGATGTGGCAAGACAAGAGAGTCCGGATACAAAGGCTGGACCAAGGGGCAAAAGTGCCTAGCAAGGGTTCCAAAGGGGCAGCAGGGCACGACCTATATGCCAACGACGGAATCAAGATACCGGCCAACGGGCAGGCAACTATAGCGATGGGAATAGCCGTTGGACTCCCAGAAGGCACCTATGGACGAATAGCACCCCGCAGTGGTCTAGCAGTCAAGCATCGGCTCATGACCATGGCAGGGGTGATCGACGTCGACTATACAGGTGAAATCAAAGTGGTCCTGGCCAACCTATCCCAAAAGGACTACCAAGTCCAGAAAGGCGATCGAATCGCACAGTTGATAATCGAAAAAATCAACAAAGAGGATCTGCATGAAGTAGATCAACTAGAAGAAACCATAAGAGGAAACAAGGGATTTGGAAGTACCGACCAAAACCAGCTGGATACAACAAAAAGAATTGAGATCAAAGAGATCACAGCATAAGCCTTTGGACGATATTATCGAAGAGGAGATACAACAGGAATTCTCAAATGGACATACGAAGACAAAAAAGTAGTTGTAGCAAAAATCAACATCAGCACGGAACTAGCAATCCAGGACAAGAAATACCAAAGCAAAAAAGGATGGAAAGAATTGGTTCCAAAAGAATATCACCAATTCACAAATCTATTTCAAGAAGAGGAAGCTACGGAGCTACGACCGCGAAGACCAGGAATCGACCACGAAATTCAGCTGGACAAAGACGAAAAAACAGGAAAAACAAAAGAGATTCACTATAAGAAGTTATACCCGCTAGGGGAAGCAGAGCTCAAAGAACTTAGGAAGTACATCGAGCAAAACCTAAAGAGAGGATGGATCCGAGACTCTTTCGCATCAGGAGGATCCCTAATACTATTCATCAAAAAGAAAGACGGAAAAATGAGACTCTGCGTGGACTACAGAGACCTCAATTCAGTTACCAAGAAGGACCGATATCCATTACCCTTGATTGGGGAAGCACTCGACAGACTACGATCAGCAAAATACTTTACCAAACTCGACATCAAAGATGCATACCACAATATACGCATCAAGGCAGGAGACGAATGAAAGACTACATTCGCCTCAAGATACGGAATGTTTGAATACTTGGTTATGCCCTTCGGGCTAACCAATGCACTGGCTTCATTCCAGAGATGGATCAAAAAGGTACTTCATAAGTACCTCGACATATGTTGCATCGTATACTTGGACGATGTACTCATATACTCGGAAAACATACCACAACACCAAAAAGATATCAGCAATATCATGGCGGCAATACAAGGATCTGGAATGAAGATCAAACCAACAAAATGCGAATTCCATAAGGAAGAAACAGAATACCTTGGATTTATCATCAATCGAAGTGGGGTCAAGGTTGACCCTGTTAAAACAGCAGCCATATGGGATTGGGCCAAACCAAACAACAAGACAGATGTTCAATGCTTTATGGGATTCTGCAACTTTTGTCGAAGGTTCATAGAGGGATTTAGCAGGCTTGCAAAACCACTCTATAACCTAACCATGAAAGACAAAAAGTGAAAATAGGGAGAAACCGAACAAAAAGTATATGATGCAATACAAACGCATCTAACATCGGCACCCATACTGGTTCATTTCAACCCGAACAGAAAGACAATGATAGAAATGGATGCCTCAAAATATGTATGCTCAGGCATACTATCACAACAATGCAACGATGGAAAATGGAGGCCAGTGTCCTATCGATCCAAGACAATGACCCCCGCAGAGTTCAACTACGATGTTGCAAACAAAGAACTATTAGCAATAGTTCAAGCATTAAAAGAATGGTGAAGATACGTTTCGAACAACGACCATCCAGTCAGAGTTCTAACCGACCACAAGAACCTGGTGCCGTTCATGACTACGAAAGAACTGAACGACCGCCAGATAAGATGGATGGAACACCTCAGCAAATACAACTTCAAAATTGAATACCGACCAGGCAAAGAGAGTGGAAAACCAGATGCTCTCACAAGGATTGCAAGCGACAAACCACAAACGAAAGAAGATGAAAGAATTAAACAAAAAACATGAACACTATTACCAAAAACCTACTTTGAGGCAATGGAGGTTATCCAATTCACATCAACGGAGGAAAGAGGAATCGAGAACGCAAACAAGAAAGACAAAACAATTCAGACAATAAGAGAAGCCTTGGAGGAAGGAAAAAAAGAGATGAAAGGAATTGCTCTGGGTTTATGCCAATGGAAGGACGGAAATATGTGGCATGATGGAAAACAATAGATCCCGGAAGAAGAGGAGATAAGGACAAAGATCATACGACAACACCACGATATCCGAACGGCAGGATACGGAGGAACGGCTAAAACCATGGAATTCATTACGAGGTCATTCTATTGGCCAGGACTGCACAAAGACATCAAACGATATGTCAAAAACTGCGACATATGCCAAAGGACGAAAACGGCTAAACACGCACCATATGGATTACTAAAATCAAACGAAGTTCCCAAACAACCATGGGAAACAATTATTATGAATTTCATCACGGACCTACCAGCATCGGAAAATTGCGATAGCATCCTGGTCATCGTAGATCGTCTGACCAAAATGAGCCATTTCATTCCGGTTAGAAAAGATATCAACAGGAGGGATTTTATACAAACCTTCTTCAGAGAGGTTTTCCAACTTCATAGCTTCCCCAAGAATATCATCACTGATCAAGGAACACTATTCACATCGGGACTATGGAAAAAAGTAACCGGAGAAATGGGAATACAAAACAGAATGAGCACAGCGTTCCACCCACAAACGGATGGACAAACGGAACAAGTAAATGCGATACTCGAACAATATTTAAGGGCTTACATCAACTATCAACAAGATGATTGGTACAAGCTGTTATCGATGGCCGAATTCGCATACAACAATGGAAAGCAAGAAACGATCGGCACCACACCATTCTTCATGAATTACGGACAACATCCACAAAGTCAGAATACATATCATACAATTAATGATGTGATACCGGAGAAAGCGGATATGGGAAAACTACACTCAACCTTACAATATGAGATGAGTCAAGCACAACAACGGCAAAAAGAACAATACAATAAGCACCAAAGGCCGGATTCCGAACATACAACCGGGAGATATGGTATGGCTAATACCACGCAATATCCATACGACACAACCATCAAAGAAACTGGACTACAAGAAAATCGGACCCTTCATGATATTGGAAAAAGTGGGCAGCCGAGCTTATAAACTCAACCTTCCCCCCTCAATGCAATGACACAATACATTCTACATCTCACTCCTCGAATTACACAACGACAATAAGTTTCCTTCCCAAACACTTATTCCTCCCCCTCCGATCGAACTCGACGGAGAACCTGAATACGAGTTCGACGAAATAGTCGATTCCCGCTTCTTCCACGGTCACCTCCAATACCAAGCCAAGTGGACAGGATATTCTCCGGAACACGATAAAACCTGGTACTTCGCACATAACTTCGAAAACGCACAAGATGCCATCTCAACCTTCCACTAGCGATACCCAGGCAAGCCCGGCCCAGGTGACGATCACGTTCAACCAAGACAAAGGTGAGGGAAAGACTCTCGCGCCATTGTAGCAACACGAGGGCTGGGGTGATAGCTCCCGCCAAACTACACCCACCAGCCCTGAATACTCATTCATGGGGCCAACCGACGAAGAACTCAAGGAAAGGGAAAGACAAGCACAGCATAACGCCATATCATGGACGGTATGCTACGATGACGGTTGCCAAACACAATTTGGCAAACACAGAAGGCTCGGGATGGTTCCCGAGGGAATGTCGAAAGCGTGGCCCACGCCCGGACCACATTTTGAAGCATTGGCAACAATGCTTCAGAAACGGGTGCAGGATGCACAGGGCACAGAAAATATCTGCGGGATACTACCCGCAGAAGGATGGAAGCAGAAAAGAGTTGGAAGGAGCAGATGCCAGAAAGGCATGGGCCGCAAGTACGCGGTCCAGGGAAGGAGGAGCCCAAAACTCCTCCGCAGACACGGAACCGGATGTCAGGAGCCTACACAGGCAAATCCGGGGACTCTGAGAACAACTGGGCCAAGCCGAGGCCACAATTTCGGCAAACGACAAAACGATCATAAAGCTAAGACAGCTGAACGACAATCAGCGGCACACGATCGAAATGGCGAACCTGACTCTGGAATCGGTGAGGGTCAGATGGAGGACGGCCGACGAAAAGTTCCACAAGCTGAGAAGAACCATGTGCTCGGTAGGATGGGAACTATTAAAACTGGGAGAAAAGGCCTGATGGGACTCAGGCTTAGGAGGAGGGGAGCTAATGTCACAAATGTGGCTTAGCGAGAAAAGGGTTTTCACGTGACGCATAGTTATGAGTCACAGGTACGTTATTGTTTCACACATATGACTCATTAGGGTTATATGATTTATTATGTGTGGGATTTGTGATGCTTTCGCACATGGCTCAAGTATGAGTCATGGGACATGCGCCTGACAAGTATGTCTTGCAAGTATGCCTTGCGGGTAAGCCTTGCGCATATGATCCATGTTTTGTACATGACCTCATTATGAGGTCATGGGTTTCGCGCATATGACTTGTTTATTGCGTTATGATTGGTTTATGAGTTTTGTACATGACCTCGTTATAAGGTCATGGGTTTTGAGCAAGTGATCACTTTGGTCACATGACTAGTTTGTTATGATTTGGTTTCGCACATGTGACCACTTTAGGTCACATGACCACAGGCGGGAAGAATACTATATAAGGAGGCCGATGAGGCCCAGGAAGATAGGTTCTTCATGCTTTGTTCTAAGTACTTTTCCTATTTATTACTTTAACAAATATAAAACACCTTTACGATCGTTATCTTTATTGCAACGTTATCGTTACACCAAGGAAGGCACGTTACGAAGAAGAGTTAGAGAAAGCTTACGATAGGCGTTCCCGGTAGAAGACAAGGGTCCTGTACTATTGGTAACGTCGGCAGAGGCCTAAAGCTATCTTAAGACAAAGGAAGAAGAAGAAAGGAAGAGAAGTATCGTTCCCCATCGCCAAGCACTAACTATCCAGAGAGGGATCGTTACACTTGGCTGGCTGATGGCCACCTGTGCAGATAGTGGGTTGCGATGTCCTGGTTGGACTTGATTGGGTCTTGTGTGCTAGGTTTTGTGGAGTTTGTTTGGTTTCTTTGGTTGGGCTACTAGTTTAGCAGGAGGAGGCATGGTACTACTGGTGGGAGATAGGCCCGACTGACCTTTTTGGTCTGTTACTACCTCTATGTATTTCTTATGTTTGTGTTGTTTTGTTTGGGGGACAGGCAGCGGGTACAGGTCCTCCTTACCGGTACACTCTTCAGAGGCAACTGGCAGAGTGGGTTCATAGGGTCGATGGCCTGGTATGCGGGTGAGAGAGGTGGACATGTGGGTCGCCTCCTCCCTGCCATTGTGCCGCCCATAGGTTTAATTTGTTTGTATGTTGGTTTTCTACTGTGGTGGAGGTTTTGTGGGACGGTATTTAGACTGGGTGGTAGTGTTTTATGTTTGTTGGACGAGGAACTTGGTTGGGTCGGTCTTTTGCTTGGCTTAGGCTATACTTAGTGCTGGTTGGCTTCATACTAGAGGGGCTATGGACTTGGACCAGGACGGGCGCCGGGTTGTTTGATGGTTTTGTAATTAGTTTCCTTGCGGACATGACTCGGGAATGGTAGGGGTGGGACAATAGACTTAGTTAGCTTAGGATTAGTGGTATACCGGTTAGCGGTATCCCTGTGTCAGCGGGGGCTCGTCATATGCCAGTGTTGGTGGTACAAGTTTAAATAAACTTAGATTGAATTCTAAGTACTTTTACTACTTATTAATTTAACGAATATAAAACACCTTTATGATCTTTATCTTTATTGCAACATTATCTTTACACCAAGGAGAGCTCTTCACGAAGAAGAGTTAGAGAAAGCTTACGATAGGTGTTCCTGATAGAAGACAAGAGTCTTGTACTATCGGTAATGTAGGCAGAGGCCTAGTGCTATCATAAGACTAAAGAAAGAAACAGAAGAAGAGAAGTATCGTTCCCCGTCGCCAGTAACTAACTATCCAAGAAGGGATCATTACACCTATTCACCAGATCTCTATCCAATTGAAAATATTTGGTCTCTGGTGAAAGGTAAGCTTCACAAATACAAACCTGAGCTATATCTTTTGAAGGGTGATGTCAATGTGGTCAAGAAGGCAATAGTAGAGGCCATCACTTATTGTTGAGAACTTCTTGATCCAACCTGTTTGCTGCGTTCGTTAGGGTCTTAGAGAAATCCGGGTTTGACAAAACATACCCTGACGATAAGGATACAGAGGTAACTATCACAAATGGTGCATTTGTTGACTGCCTTAGGAAGAAGGTGAAGGTAGTGAAGCCGAAGAGACGCTAAGACAAATTACTTAATTGTATTATATGATAGGCTTCGAATGGAGCTGTTATGATGGTTGTTTTACCTCTTTGAATGGTGGCTGTACACTAGATGTTACTGCAAAACCGAACAAGTGGGTTTCATATTTTACTTGCCAATAACTTCTACTCTATTCTCCTCTTTAGAATGCAAAAATTTATTTGTCAAATTGGGATTCGTGAAATGTCTCACCTCTGAAAAATCTGTGTCTCCGCCAATTTTTCCTCTGTGTTTTACAGGTGATCATTACTTGAAGTGCTCATACAACTCGAAACCCAAAGATCATTGTCTCCCAGTTCATATTTCCAGAAATTCAAATCATAAATCAATGCAGCAGTTTTCTAGCTGCATTTATATGTTCCTGGCCTTGGCGGAAAAAAAAAATCCAAGTTGGTATCATAGTGATCATTCAACTTGAAATCAGTCAATTATTTTATGTAGTTTATCACGACCGTAACCATATATACTTTTGAACAATATCCTCATTCGTGTGTCTTAGGTGTATATAGTTGATTTATTTAGTTTTTTATAGGGTTATTAGAGGTGACTGTTCGTTGAGTATTTGTTGGGACGGCCATCCTGGGAGAGGTATATAACGACTTCTCCCCCATCTCTTCCGTCCTTCCTCGTTGTGCTTTTACGACAAAGAAAGGCGAGTACTTTCGAGAACACACTTGTTGATCGCTCTTCACTCCTTTCTTGTCTCTTTCGCTTTCTCTCCACACTGCCAGTGACAACCTCCAGACCACTGAAGCTCGCGAGATATTCCGCAAACACTTTCTTGTGTGAGTCGGACACCCCCTCATTTCCCATATATCTTTTGAGTTCTTATTAACTCTGTATAGTCCTGTTGAAGCTCACGACCAGAAATGGGTCAATCTTTGAGAGTGGTGAATTTCTCCCTTGGGATAAGGGGGTGGCAAGTCCTGCTCTTGTCGATCTATTGAACCAGCTGAAGGAGAACCCGATTTTCGTAGCTCATAACCGCAAGGCTGGCGTTAAGCCTGCTCTTGTTCCTGTATTTCATTTCCTATCTATTTTAACTCGCGTTCCATACTGACCACTACAGGGTTGTGGCAGCGACTACGATGTCTTGCTTCTTGCTCAACACCGTTATCACCCTATCGGTGTCAACATTTCCTCCAAGGCAATCGACGACGCTAAAGAGTGGATTGATAACAGCTTCAAGAGGATGAAAGTTGCCGGAGAACTGCTCCCTGCGGGGGGGATCAACTTGATCTCCGGGGATTTCTTCAAGAGCGATTGGGCTGCAGAAATTGGCATTGACGTTAATGCTGGATTCAATGTGATCTGCGTTTTCGCTGAAAGTCTTTGAACCGGAAAAATGCTTGAAGCCCTGCTCGAATTGGATGAACTAACTATAGTATGCTTGCAAAAGTTCTTGGTTGCTCTTAATCCGGTCCTTTGCACTAAGGTCGCTGCTCACATGCACCAACTTTTGGCTCCTGTTGAAGGTGTGCTTATTGCACTTGAGTATCCGCTTTTCCGCCCCGTCGAGACCAGTGGCCCCGCCCACGGAATCAAATCCGGGGACTACGACAGACTCTTTGGTGGAAAGTTTTTCAAGGCGTTGCATTTCATGCCCCAGGAGACCCATAGGGTTGGAGAAGGGTCGGATATGGTCAGCGTCTGGGTCAAAAAGCACTTCTACAGAGAGCAAGATGTAGAATTGGTGTTTTTTTCATGCGAAGGGCCCTAAATTTTGATGGCAAGTACTGTGCATATTTTTGGCCCTGTCCGGCACGTCACAGAATAACAAATACAATTTTTTCTTGAAATCTCGATATAAGCTCAAGTTGAAAACGCTATTTTTCCAAGTAAAAAGGGTGTTTGGCAAATCATTTATTCGAAGTAAATTTGCCTAGGCGAACCATAAGACTTTAAACAAGACAGCCATACAAACTAGTGTTAAAACAAGTCACCCGAGCTTTAGGGCGGCTTTTGACCCCATTCCACCGCTTTCTGTAACCCTATAACCTTGAATTTATTACAACTAGGAAAGCTCAAAATAAAAAAAATAATGCAATCAAAAAAAAAACCCCCCCCTTTTACCGCATCCCGCCAAACAGACCCTATTTAGTTACAAAGCGATAGAAAAAAAACGCCGTAATAGCCAGAAAACACTGCCGCCATGGCACGCCAGGTAGCTCCATAGATCCTTTCCTTTGGCGATTCCACCCGCAGTTCCACAAGCGAGATCTACACAGACTCTCTCTTGCACAATGGGCCTAGCGTCATCAATCAGTTGTCTGCCCACCCGCCGGTCAGTCCCAATAGTATGCCGAGTACGGACAACGAATTGCCGTACGTCCGGTCCCCACGAGGATTCCGCCCTGGGGAGAGACGAAGTGCCCCTCCATTCTGCATGAGATTGATGTCCGAAAGCGCTCCAGCGGTTGGAGAGGAGTGATTAGAATTGTTGGGTGGATCCGCGGTTTTTTTGTCCATGTGGAGAATGTTGTTGTAGGTCGGTGTTTGGTAATTGAAAATGAGACCAAAGTAGGAGATAGGGGAGGAATTTCAAGTCGAGGGAATGGAGAAAGAGGAATAGCTGGGTACAAAGGAAGTGGGTAAAGAGTTGGGCTGAGCAAGTGAGGTAAAGGATAACAGTCTGGGGGAAACTTGAGTTATAAACATGGAGGAGATACCGGAGTAATGGCGATGATAGAACGCTCCTGTTGGTCGGTATGAGAGGGATCCTTGGACAGGCTAGTGAGCTGCAGCCACTCTTTGTATTTCCTGCACTGGCATATTGACCAGCAGGCCAGAGAGCTTAGTGAATGAGCAACAACAACGCAATAAAGGTGGAGGCAATAGCCAGAGCTACAGTTAAGGTCTGGTCTATGCTCTGATGGCGCCTCTGCAACTCCTCAATCTGCGAAGCAACCTTGTTCAAACCATCATCTGTGCTCTTCTGGCCCCTCTTCAACTCCTCGATCCACAAACAAACCTCGCTCAGACCATCCCAGAGCTTCACCACCTTCTTTTCGGAAATCTTTATCCTGTCTCTCACTGCCGATATCTTTCTCCACCACTAGAAAACCCTCTCCAAGTCTTTGACTTTTATGCTGACGGCATCCTGCTTCTCTGAGATCCCGCCAAGGTTACCCCCTAAACCTCTTAGTTTACCCATAGCTTCTGAGGAATCCACTTCTAGCCGACCCATAGCCTCCAAGGCCAATATCACGTCGCCAAATACCGCCCTATTTTGTGGAGGTTTCCAAGAGTGAGAAAATTTGGAGCTCGGTTGCATTTCTTGTTCCATGTTGATGTAGTATGACCAAATGGTAGTGGTTGACAACTTTGCGTTTATCAGTGTAGTCTTGGCATTTGTTGGGTGGATAGGTTGCAATAACAAATGTGAGTATATGAGTATCATGGTAAGCTCAGGTTATTGTTCCGTACCGTAGTCTAACCGTGTCAAGGTTCCCACCACTCCCCATGACGCTACGTGACCTTCAAAGTAGGTGGCACTCCACTGGAGTGCCTTACAGTTCAACGATAGTAACAGCTCAATGATACTATCATCAGCCAACCTCTACCCTTTGCCTCTTTCTTAACTTCCCCACATCTCCACATCACAATGTCTAGTAAAAAATATGTTGATGAGGAGGTTAGAATCCAAGAAGCTATTTGTCACGAATGTGGCTTGGCATGGAAAAGGTTTTCACATGACACATGGTTATGAGTCACAGGTATGTTATTGTTTTACGCATATGACCCATTCAGGTTATATGACTTGTTATGTGTGGGATTTGTGATGCTTTCGCACATGGCTCAAGTATGAGTTATGGGACATGTGCCTGGCAAATATGCCTTGCGAGTGTGCCTTGCGGGTAAGCCTTGCGCATATGATTTATGTTTTGCACATGACCTCATTATGAGGTCATGGGTTTCCCGCATATAACTCAGGCGAGTCATATGACTTATTTATTGCATTATGATTGGTTTATGAGTTTTTGCACATAACCTCATTACGAGGTCATGGGTTTTGAGCATGTGATCACTTTGGTTACATGACTAGTTTGTTATGATTTGGTTTCGCACATGTGACCACTTTAGGTCACATGACTAGGGGCGGGAAGAACACTATATAAGGAGGCTGAGGGGGCCAAGGAAGATAGGTTCTTCACGCTTTATTCTAAGTACTTTTCCTCGTTTTTGCCATCGCTTCACCCCGAGCGTTTCTTTCGCCATCATGATGGGCCTTGATGCCTCGGATTCTGGGGGAGATATCTGAGTTCGCTCAGTAGTTCCTGGGGTCTTTGGTGTTGAGGTTTGTTAGGTGTTGCATGGCGGACTACTTGTTTGCTTCTCGTTTCGTCGCCTGATGGTTTCTCACAATGCTGTCACTTTGAGCACTTCATTGCGGTCGCTTACGAGCCCCTTTCAGTAAAATGTCTATGGCTTCCTGTCTATCGTCTACTCGCAGGTTTTGCGTTCGATTGGAGGGATTGAACATTGTGTTTGGGGAGATCACCCGTGTCGTTCTTAGGACCAGCTCATATCTTTTGTTGGGTTATAATGGAGTCCTTAGTTCTTGCGATACAAAACACCCTTGGGTTAGACTGATGACCTTCCCAAGTATTAACGCATCGTACCGGCCGCATCAATCCACTGGGGAGGGGGCCTCGCCAGCCCCCCCCCTACTCGTTACTATATGTTTCTACGGTCGGAATCCTACGATGTTGTTTATCACTGTTCCCTTGGAGTTTTTGTCCTTGTTGCATTTACGGTGGTTCAGTCAGGTGTCTCCTCCTCACCTCGGTAGAGATGGCTTTGACCCTGAAAAATCTTACCTCCTGGTGTGGTTTTCTTGCTGCCTGGGGTGGTGTGGGTCGATTGGCTGCCAGACACTCACGTTGTCTGTACGTCTGGGTGGTTCAGTTGTGGTCTGTGGTTGGCGGCTTCACCCATTGCAAGTGGAGCCTACCTTCTGTTTGTCTGCTTCTGTTGTGCCCTCCCCCTTCTTGTCGTGTCAGTTGTGGACGCCTCTTGCTCGGCGTTCGGTCCGTGCCTGTTGCCGGACCTGTAGGGCTAGCTTCAGCTGGCTCTGCTTACTCTTTCCCAGCCCGGTTGAACTTCGGTTTGGCTGTATGGGGTCGAGCATAGTGGCTCTGTTGGTATGGCCAAGATCAGTGGCTGCCTGATGGGGTTAGGTATAGCTGTCCTGTGCCTTCTAGATGGTTGATCTATCTGAGGGGCTGGGGGGGCTGGATGGGCTCTGTGGTGCCTGGTGTGAGGGGCTTGGGGGGGCTGATTGGGGGGGAAGAGGCACCTGTGAGCACCGGTCGGGCATGCGTCAGGTTGGGTGATGTCTAATTAAGTGTTTCAGGCCTGATGGGGCTGTCGGGTGAAGCTGCTGAGTGCTGCAAAGCTCCTCGATGACCTGGATGGTTGATGGCCAACTGTGCGGATAGTGGGTTGCGACCAACTGGTTGGACTTGTTTGGGTCTTGCGTGCTGGGTTTTGTGGGGTTTGTTTAGTTTCATTGGTTTGGCAATGGGCATGGCTGGAGGGGGCAAGGCACCACGGGTGGGAGATAGGCCCCACTGGCTGTTTAGGTCTGTCACCACTTCTATGTATTTCTTTTGTTTATGAGTTTGTTTTTGAGGGACAGGCAGCGGGTACAGGTCTTCCTTACCATTACGCTCTTTAGAGGCACTTGGCAAAGTGGGTTCATACAGTCGACGGCCTGGCATGCGGATGCGAGAAGTAGACATGTTGGTCACCTCCTCTTTGCCATTATGTTGCCTGTAGTTTTTGTTGTTTTAGTTTTGTTGGTTTTTTACTGTGGTGGAGGTGTTGCGAGACGGTGTTCAGACCGGGCGGTAGTGGTTTTATATTTGTTGGACGAGGAACCTGGTTGGGTTGGTCTTTTGCTCGGTTTCAGCTACGCTTAGTGCTGGTTGGCTTCCGACCAGAGGGGCTACAGACTTGGACCGGGGCAGGCGCTGGGTTGTTTGATGGTCTTGTAATTAGTTCTTGTGCGGGCATGACTCGAGGATGGCAGGTGCGGGGCCGTAGACTTGGTTAGCTTAGGATTAGTGGTATACCGGTTAGTGGTATCTCTGTGCCGGCGGGGGCTCATCGTATGCCAGTATTGGCGGTACAAGTTTAAATAAAATTAGATTGACTTCTAAGTACTTTTCCTACTTATTACATTAAACAAATATACAACATCTTTACGATCTTTATCTTTATTGTTACGCCAAGAAAAGTCCTTCACAAAGATGAGCTAGAGAAAGCTTACGATAGGCGTTCCTGATAGAAGACAAAGGTCTTGTACTATCGGTAATGTATGCAGAGGCCTAGAGCTATCGTAAGACAAAGAAAGAAGACGACAGAAAGAGAAGTATCGTTCCCCGTCGCCAAGAACTAACTATCCAGAGAGGAATCGTTACACTATTGCGGAAATAGGAGATGAGTGAAACGTGTTCGCAAGGTGCTAATCACGTTATCGGTAAAGATACGATAGTTGGCAGGTGGCCTACTCTTCCAGAGAGGAGGCGAGAGCTGAGAACTAAAGAAGGCTTCCAGGGTGTACTGAGGAACAAAGAAGTAACCGTTCAACCAAGTATATTGAAATACTGTCTGTCGAAGTCTGCCTTTTCTATCGTAGAAACAGGCGGTCTTTAAATACACAAATCTGTTCATGTCTAGCATGAACGAAACTAATCAAAGGTACCAATTGATACTCTTTGGTCAAACTCCTTAAGTATCAAAACGATACTTAAAACAAAACTTAAAACAAAACCAAGTATCAGACGATACTTAAAACAAACCAAGTATCGAAGCGATACTTAAAACAAAACATAAAACAAAACCAAGTATCAAACGATACTTAAAACAAACCAAGTATCAAAGCGATACTTAAAACAAAACATAAAACAAAACCAATAACCGAGTACCCGTACCGGTTACCTTCCCCAAAACAAAACAACTGTTTAAACAAACAAAACCTAATAATCATCAAAAATGGATTCCGAGAAACTCATGGCCTCAGTTTCCGCAAGAAATTCTTCATCATAAGTATCACACCAAGGGCAGGAAGAAACCCTAAGGAAACACTTAGACTCAAAGAAATGTAAATCACAGTAGTCACGAATACCAGATTCGCGTTGTACATCAACCGAAACGTGATCGCAATCAGGACAGTAATCTATCCAGAGGATTTCGAAATAGTCTTCACGTTGGATAGCATCGCGGTTCAACAACAGTCCAACAATCTGTTGTCACAGCCTTAAATTGAGCTCCACATAGTTTGACATCGTTATGGTATTCGGATGGTGATTGGTGACTAGATAAAGTTGTCAAGAGCCTGCTCCATAGCTTGATTTTCCTCATCGCTGCTTTCGAATTCCAATTCAAAGTATGGCGCCCAAAATCCATCTCTAGCTTCGAGTTCTGCACGCCATCGCTCAGTTTCTGGCATCATGGGTGTCCAGCACATGGTGATGTAGTTGATCGTTGGGGGAAGGGATTCGTTTGGCATATTGTCTTTCCACCATTCGTTCACCATATCCATAGTGTGCTCTAGTCCTTCTAGTAGTTCTCAGCTATTCTCACTCGTCGGATATCCTTTCCACTTGGCTAGGGACTGATCATTTCCATGCCAAAGGCGGTGATCTCTGATTTCTTCAACTTCCCATTCATCTTTCTTATCAATGATGATAGGTGCAGGCCGAGAGTGTGTTCTTCCTGGGAATTTAGAGTCGTCATTTGGATGGAATCGCTTGACAGATGAGGCGTGAAAGACTGCAGTATTGCGGCGATACATGCATCCATCCATCTGGACCTCATAGTTTTCTGTATGTTCGTCAAAGGATAAGACCTTGAAAGGTCCTCGCCACCGGGGTTGCAATTTCTTGCTGCGTCCAACATTGGTAATGAACATGTTTCCATGTACCATTAGCATATCTCCTGGCGGAATAGGGACATGTTTGCGTTATCGTTTCTGAGCAGTAGTGGTGCTTCGGAATCGGGCAGCTTTTACTGCTTGGAAAGCGTCATTGCGAATCGCTTGGTGGCGGTTTAAGTAGTCATCGGAGGCAGGGACGGAGGAGTTCTTGAATAGAGTTGTAGGTAAGAGAGGATATTGGCAGCCAAAGATTGCCTTGTATGGAGACATTCCCAAGGTGTCTGAAAATCCGGCATTGATATATGCTGCTAGCTCAACAAGGGCTGGTTCCCAGTTAGTTTGTCGTTCATTGATCATGTTCCTAATTCTGGTCTTAACCTCGCAGATCTTTCATTCTACTTGGCCATTAGTCTCATGGTATCCAGGGGCAGCCATAATGTGGTTTATGCTGAGGGAGGTCAAGGTTTGCTTCCAGAATCTGGCAGTAAAGCGGGGATCAGCATCACTGACAATAGATAAGGGGTACCCATGGGGGGTAAACAGGTATCGTTGGAGGTTATTCCAGGTGTCTTTGGAGGAATCGGTAACCTTCATTGGTATGAGCCATGTGTATCCAGAGAATCGATCCACAGCTACCAAGATGGTATCATATCCTGCCGACTTGTTGAATGGTCCTGCGAAATCGATGGCATATGATTCGAATATTTCACAGGATAGTTGGAGGGTCTGTGATTTTCCTTTAGGTAGTTGTGTTCGCTCCTTGTTTGCCTGGCAGAGTTCACATTGTTTGACGAAATCACAGAAATCCTTGCGCATCTCAGGCCAGTAAACATATTCTGAAGCACATTGAAGGTTGCGGTCCGCACTGTGGTGTCCTTTGTTGTGAATCTCGGATATGACATATTCTCTAATAGTCATTCCATTGAACATATGGCCCTTTGGTATGTATAGGCAGTGTTCACCATAACGGGTGCTGGTATAGACCATTCCATTTGATATGTTGTAGGGGGTGAGGTCTCCATGCCTGGAGCTATCCATGGCTTTGAAGTAAATTGGGTCATGGCGGTATCCTGCTATCATTCGGCTTCGGAAAGAGGAGGTTAATTCTTCTGTGGTCGATCTAACATCTTGTTCATCCTCGATTAGGGATCCTCTTGTTGGTTCGATAGGGGCTTCCACTTCCTCAAAGGTTTCATAGAGTTGACGCCGATGCTCGGGAATAGTAGGGGGTATGACCGAGACAATGGTTTCATTGTTGTATACTCGTAAGGGTCCACCATATAGTGGTCGTGAAACGATTGTGGGAGGAGAGGATGGCGGGGCTGACTGTGGGGGGTGTAAATAGGATATTGCATCCACATAGGCTGCTGCTTGTTCGAGTTCTTCAAGTCCTTGGTATCGTGTTCGAGCAGGATTAAGGGTATGAGGAGATTGGGTTGAGTCATTTTCATCGATCATCTCTTCTTCTCCTTCTGCGGTGTTGAAGCTGGTGTCTTTGGAATCATCAGCAGGCATATAGTACGGTCGCTGGTATCTGTTTCTGAACTTAATCTCAGTCTGGTGAAAAGGGCAGGTGTCATGGTAACAGTGGGACCAGTCGAGTCTGCTTTGTTCAAGTTTGTGAGGAGGTGTGCTGCGGAGTGTGCAATTGTCTTTCCATTCTTCGTCAATGTCCTTTCCGCGTTCCATTCCGGCAGCGCTATACATGTTGTAAGGGAAGGGATTGGAGGAAGCGGCAGAGCTGGCGGTAGCCATCGATGGTTCTTGTTCATAGGAGGTGTCGTCAGGGCTGTCCTCGCTTTGTCTTGTGTGGTCATGAACAAGAGGAGGATCTGCGAGATCTTGATTCTCATATAGACGGGAGAGAGCATCAGCTAAATAGTCCATTCTTCCCGGGGTATAGATGATTTTTACATCGTATTTGCTGATTTCACCTATCCATCTTGTCCTTCTTCTTCCGGGTATCCTTTCTGTTTTAAGGTTAGTGAGAGGTTGGTGGTCGGTAACAATAGTGAAGGTATTGCCCATCAGGATGTGGTTGAAAGCGGCGAGAGCATCAATCACAGCAAGGGCCTCCTTGTCTGTTGTTCAATAGTTCATCTGTGAATTAGTGAACTTCCTGCTGTGTAATGCCGCCGGTCTTGCCATTTCATGGGATGCCCCTTGCCCAACCCATGCTCCAACTCCAACATCTGATGTATCAGTAATCAGCCATATTGGTTCTGGTTTACTGTAGTCGATAGGTCGTATAACATTGGCATTTTTTATCAATTCCTTGATGTTGGTAAAGGCTTGGTCATGAGTGTGGGTCCAGACAAATTCTGTATTGCCGGTAAGGTCTGTAAGCGGCGTTGTCACAGTGGCGTAGTATGGGAGGAACTGGGAAATATAGTTGACTAGTCCTAGGAATCGCATGAGTTCCTTTTGATTTCAGGGTGTCGACCATTCAGTTAAACAGGCTATTTTTCCAGGGGCTGTGTGTATTCCTTCATCATCTATAACATGTCCTAGGATATCGAGTTTATCGGCAAACAGAATTGATTTGTTTCTGCTAGCGTAGAATTTAGCTTCCCTTAGTTTAGTACAAACCAATCCTATATGGTAGGCATGTTCTATTTCGGTGTTCGAGAAGATGAGAATGTCATCAATGTAGACCCAAACAAAATGGTGGAGGCATTCACTCCGGAGGTTTTCCATAATTCGCATAAAGGTGGCAGGCGCATTCATATCACCTTGTAACATAACTCGGCTAATGAAACTTCCGAAGAGTGTTTTGAAACTGTTGTAGCGTTCGCTTTCTGGATCTAACCTTGTTTGGAAGTAGGCATCGCTTAAGTCAATCTTACTTCCGAATCTAGCCCATCCAACTGCATTTAGGATCTGGGTTTGGGATAGCGGAGCTGTCCATAACCGTGTTTTCGTTCCATAGCTTGAGGTCAACCAAGGGGCGGATTCTTTTGCCATCTGCTTTGGGTTGAACAAACATAGGAGCGGTACCTGGGGCTTCTGCCCGGTAGATGACTCCTCTTCTTTGTTGTTGGTTGATCCAATCACAAAGTAGGCTTTTGTATGCGTCAGGAATAGAGTAGGTGGGTTGGTTTTTGAGATTAGAGGGGTCTCGGAGGCGAATGTGGTGGTTCACCTCTCTCATAGGCGGTAGTTCTTCGGGTATTTGGTCAGGGAAAACATCAGAGTAATCATCCAATAGTTGTTGAGCAGTTGCTTCACAGACTGCGGTTCGGTACTCTCCGCTTGTTGGCTTGCATGAGACTCTGACCTTCTGATCTGGGAAATCGATGGTTGATTCCCCACACCTGATTATAGCTTTATGGCGGTTCAGGAATGGCATACCTATTAGGGCATCGTATTTGGCTAGATTTCCAACCAGCATTTCCTGGAGGGGTAGCATAGCAGAACCAAGTCGAATGGTCGCAGAACAGGTTTTATGGCTTGTGGATCGTGATCCCTTTACTGCCATATTGACTGGTATGGGTTGGTTAAGGTCTCAGGTTGGGAGTCCATGGACAGAGACAAAGGCATTACTGATCATATCTCTTCCGATTGCGCCAGTGTCGAATAGGACTCGAGCCCTTTTGCCATTGATCAGGATAGTACCTTCCAGATGCGGTGTGTGCTTCGAATGTAGCCGGAGGTCGAACACTGTTGCATTCCACATCGATATATCCGATATGGATCTCTTCATATTCACTGGATTGCGTGTTATCGCTTTCAACATTGTTGGCCGACGCCTCTTGCTTAATTGCCTTTCCTTTTCCTTTCTTCGTAGGACAGTTCTTTGCCATGTGTCCTGTTTTTCCACATTCAAAACATTCTCCTTTCTGCCCTCTCAATTCTTTGGAGGATTTTTTCTTCTTGAAAACCCATGGTGTATCATCTTCAGAGTTGCTAGAGGCTTTGTGCCGTGGCTGGCTGCTCCTACTAGAAGATGTCTGTATTTTGTAGGCCTTGGTCTCATGGAGAATGGCATCCTTTCGTTCTGCTCTTGCAATTATTACTGCAATATCCTCGCCGTCTTCCTCGAGTGGTTCTACTTCTCACCAGAGGGTAGGGTGCATAGTGTCGTAGAATCGTCACTTCAGGATGTATTTGGAGATACTTCCTCTCTCCATTCGGTCCTTATACATCATCAGGTCCGTAGCCACATCGGTACTTCGCTTGACATGTGTTCCGTTAACTTGCTGGAGCTGGTAGAATTTGTTGTATAGGAGGTCGTTGGTTATAGAGGATTGGAATCGTCCTTTCAGGTAATCAATAACTGTAGTTCCTCTTAATCTTACATTCCCGCCGAAATCCTTATAGCATTGGTGGTATGCGTCGGTTGCCTTTCCTTCACAAAATGATCCAATGATAAGTCCGATTGTAGGGTCTTCCACATCTTTTCCTTGTAAGAGTAGGAAGTGCGAGAGTTCCGTCGCCCATCAGTCAAAAGCTTCAGGTTTGAGGTCTTTTCCTTCTCCTGTGAATTTCGCTGGGAGGTGGAGTTTAAACTTGGGGGGTTCAAATGCTGCGGGTACCTCCTCTTCTTCATGCCTTGTCCAAGATTTCCCTCCTCTAGAAGGCCCTCCTCCTGTGCTAGCCATATCTGATTCACTACTGGATTCAGAGTCGATTGGAGGTTCAAAGGAAGGCTTCTTTGCTGGAGTAGAAGGGAATTCTCCTGGAGGTTGTGTATCCTCCGTGTTTGCAGGATCGCCCGGCTCTTTAGCAGAGCGCCGGGGTTGTTTCTTTCTTGTAAGGTCTTGCCATGGGATTTGCTTCCCACTCCTGGTCGTCAAAGACTCTATCTTGGGTTTGAGATGAAGCCGAATGTGCTGTGATTCTGCCGCTTCTCTCCGCTAGCGTTCTGAGGTGGATATCAATAGGTTGATCAGGCCTAAATCCGGGGACAGGTTCTTAACCACTTGCTGAGGTTAAAAAAATGTAACGTGTTCGCAAGGTGCTAATCACGTTATCGGTAAAGATACGACAGTTGGCAGGTGGCCTGCTCTTCCAGAGAGGAGGCAAGAGCTGAGAACTAAAGGAGGCTTCGAGGGTATACTGAGGAACAAAGAAGTAACCGTTCAACCAAGTATATTGAAATACTGTCTGTCGAAGTCTGCCTTTTCTATCATAGAAACAGGCGGTCTTTAAATACACAAATCTGTTCATGTCTAGCATGAACGAAACTAATCAAAGGTACCAATTGATACTCTTTGGTAAAACTCCTTAAGTTTCAAAACGATACTTAAAACAAAACATAAAACAAAACCAATAACCGAGTACCCGTACCGGTTACAATGAGGATGCATGTTAGGTGGAGACAATCAGATAGACTTCAGAATTGTCTAGGCCAATCAAAATTCATTTCCGTAGACGGAGATTGTCTAGGAAGGCTCAGATTCACACTTTTTGTTTATAACTACTAGGAGCGAAGTAAATTTAGTAAAGTAAAATAGAATCGTAAAAATAATATTATATTATTAAGGTCTCTTTTCTGTTGCTTGATGATGTCTAAAGCTTGGGAGGCACTTCAATATTTATATTCTGCATCTGAGTATTCGCAGACTGTATCTATTTATCATGCCACTATGTACCTTTCTGATTATAACTCACAATGTTGGGTCTTCTTGAAAGGTGCGAACACCTGGAGACCCTGAAAATTACTACACCCTTTTTGCTAATTATGATATAACTAACTTGGAACTATACTGTTCCCAATAGTAGTTATTCAATCTTTAAAGTCTTTAGACTTGTAGCCTAGTTCTCAAGTTGAACTGAGTTGGCTCCAATTGTCTTCGTTATTGATGATATGATCAGTTTCATCTGTGTGTTGTATCTGCGAAAGTAGTCGTAATCACAACTCTTTTTTAGTCACCTGACTTTAAACCTTCATAACTCCTTATCCAACCGATAAATCTCTTCCGGAAGGCTTCCAACTAATTTGCAGAAAGCTATCCTACCGGATTGACAATTATTCCCTCGGTCAGCAACCCTTGGTTGCTTTGGGTAACAGGATTTCAATCACTGTTGTAGTATAGGAAGTGGTCTTCGTAACTACACTGTATTCTAAAGCCTGGTTGCAACACTCTGTGAAGTCTAATAACTTCTATAGTAGTGTCCTCTCTGAGCTCTAGACTCTTTTAGATATTGTAGAGCGGGTGTGAATGTATTGGTTTCTTGCTAAGATCCTTTACCTTTCAATACCATCTCTTTGTGCGGACACGTCCCATTACCTATAACCTATGCCTAAGGTATCCCATCTTTGAAGCCTAATAACATTCTGAATAGTTGACGGATTTACTCTATTCTACTTCTCAGACCTAGCTGAAGGTCCCCTCTCATATATCCTGCAATCAGGGTTTGGTCGGATGGATGGCGGTTTGGACGGCAGTGACGTATATGGTGTTATTCTGACACCCTCAATTCTGTGGTATTATAGTCACAGGACGCAGCTGAGATTGATATGTATAATGATGTGTGGGCCGCGTAAGGGGGCCAGAGGGGGTGTTGGAGACCAGAGATTCCGATTCCGGGTGAGATTAGTCACTTAGGGTGACTCCTGGGTATCAGATCTCCGTGTTTCCAACAATGCACCCAATATTGCAGCATTCGCTTAGCGGTTAGTTGTACCTGAACTACAACTACATAAGCAGTGGAAGGGACGTCAATCTCAACATCAAAAAGAGGCACCAAACTGAAAGCTTTCCTGCGATCAGGAACTGGCCCTCTGCCAGTTTCTGAATAGGCTTGATGAGATTAGTTTGCTATCAAGATACTGGTATATTAGTTCTTATGCAAACTTCATACTCGCATATGCTCATGATAATCCTGCGGTAGCTCCACCCACAGTCAGTCGGATGTGGACCAGTCACTTCCTCGAAAGATACCTTCAGTCTCGGATTTGCAAGCAGAAGACAATTGATATAGAGAGAAAGCAGTCTCATGATTTCAAGAGGCTGTGTGATTGGTTAGTATGATATCAAAAAATCAATAATGAGAAGGGGTATAACGATCCCTCCTTGGATAGTTAGTTCTTGGCGACAGGAAATGATACTTCTCTTCTCCTTCTATTTCTTTCCTTAGTCTTACGATATTACTAGGCCTCTGCCTACGTTATCAGTAGTACAAGACCTTTGACTTTTATCGAGAACGCCTATCATAAGCTTTCTCTAACTCTTCTTCGTGAAGAACTTTCCTTAGCGTAACGATAATGTTGCAATAAAGATAAAGATCGTATAGGTGTTTTATATTTGTTAAAGTAATAAGTAGGAAAAGTACTTAGAATTCAATCTAATTTTATTTATACTAGTACCGCCAATACTGGCATACGACCAGTCTCCCCTATGCCCCATAAAACAAACTATCTAAAATACACTACTGCAGACCATTCCCCCTCGCAGCCACTGCTCCCAAACATAAATCCAAAAATCACTACCTAAGCGGGCTCACAGGTGCTCACAGCAACTAGTGCTACCCCGGATTAACGTGTCTTCCCACCTCGCTACCCAACCACCATCTCATACCCTCACCCCTATCCGCCCCCATCACAATTTGGTCTACATACTCAACAAAGGAAACATACAGTCTGTCCCAACATCCCTCCGTCCTCTTGTAATGCAACCCAAGGTTCAAATATCCTTCCACCAGTACCAGACCACAAAAGGAGCAGCAGGGTTCCTTTAGCATCTGGTTCACCTTAGCCTACCTCAAAACCACCGACGTCCGTGTCGCCAGGTTCAGCTCATCCCACTGCAGATGCTGAGAATGCCAAAATTGATCGTGACATATCCGTAAGCACTGGGGGCGTCTCTCAAAGTGCACCGCGAAGGTGGCGCGTTTCTTGGTAGCGGTAGCAGAAATGGCAGTACCACAACAGGGAAACTCGCATCATTGTTGGTCAGGTAAAAAGAGCCACTTCTTCGGCAGTGTCACCTCACCTGGTAAAACATAGCCACTACCATCATGTCTCTTCTCGCACTGGGTACAGGTCGTAAGATCTCCTATCAACACTGTCCCCCCATTTCTCTTCACCATTAATGTACCATCAAAGGGATTACCTGCCATAACCTGCTCTCCATTTACCATTCCAATATGGCGAGGGATTCCCAGACTCAGCCACCAATGATCCATCCACCAACGCTTCCACCTCGGAACTGCTAAATCCTTATACAAGTCTTCATTAGCAGGGCGTCCTCGAGTATAGTGGGGGCACTCAGGTCAGAGGTGTCTGCCTTCCTTCCCTTCACAACTGTCATGGCCAACCATGCCCGTCCCACTACAGATCCTTAACAAAACATAGGAATCCAATCAGGTCAGGCCTCTGAGGTGCCGGGGTGCTTTTGGTTCCTGGACATAGTACTCGTGCCCTTCCCTAACGTGCCAGGTCCCCCATTCTTCCTTACATAGTTCCCTAGTCAGGGCCGCATGAACAATCCCAAAGCTAACCACTTCCCAAAGCAGGAGGTGCAATGGGCGTCCAATACAGGCCTTAACCTTTACGTCGACCATCTCATTGCCATCAATGCCCATGTAACTGGTGACCCAACTAAAGCTGACACAGTGAGTGAGAATGGATTCAACAGGGGTACCATTACCTCCTACAGCTCAGCTGAGTCACCATCAGAAAAAAAAAACATGTTGTCAACCATGATGAGGGCCAGCACACAGTCTAAGAACATATGAACTGGTCATCTCTTGGCCATATCCTGTGCATGCCGCAGGGCACACACAACAGCAAACAACTCGCATTCCACAATACTCCAAGATGGGGGAACCGAGCACCCGTCAACACCGGTCATGGTTCCTCTTTCAAATGCTACCCAGGCTAAACCAGCTCCCTCAGAGCACTTAGATCCGTCCATGTAGATGACCACATCTGAGGATGTACAGAGGTCCGTGTAAAGCACCTGTGGCATGCAGCCATTACCACCTTGCCTTTCCCAATTGAGACCGTTGAACAACAGGTAAGCTCCTTGTCCGAAGTCTGCCAATGTGCCACCATGCCCTCCTCCTTCCACTGTAGTCGGATTTCCCCATACCATAGATGCTGGTCACAGTACCGGTAATTGATAAACCGACTATAACACTTTCATTGCAGGTATCTTCCCTGAACAGCAACAGGCGGCGTCCGAAACTTGGCTAGCAGTATATTGTTTACCAACCTCATAGGTGTTCGAAACACTGATCGGAGGTAGTCGTTAACGTGGACCTGAATCTGCTTCACATACGATATGTGGTCGGTAACAAACTCAAGTCCGTAGTAGACAGTTGGAAGGTAGGCTGCCTGTACCCAGCGGTAGGTCTTCCACACCCCTAGCCTACCAACACTTCCAAACCTTCTCCCCAACGCTGAAATCCTTCTCCTAACACCCAACCCCCTTTCCAACCAATACTTTATATGAGAGGAAAAATTAAGAAATACATTAAACCTATACCCAAGAACCCGTAAGTTCTCCGAAGGCAACACCATTTCTCCTAACAATTCTATTTCTTCCCATGCCTTATCTCCAAACCTAATCTACTGAGTCTTGAGAGCACTGAACCCCATTCCCCTGGCTCTGGCTATGCGGTCACAGTCTGCAAATATCTCTCCTGCAACGTATCGGGTGGCCTTACTTGACTCCGCTGCTATCATAATGACCCCATCACCGATGTATGAGACTACCAACTGATGTACACCGGGAGAGTATCGTATGCGTGGTCTAAATATATCTGCCACATACCCTCCAAAAAGGAATGGGGAAAGGGGTAAGCCCTGAGGTATACCTTTACTGACCTGGTAAAGGCAAGAGACATATCCGTTAAAGCAAAACCGTACTGACTGACAGGGGGCCCACCACTGGATCCATTGACTAAGGTATACAGGGCACCCCCTAACTACCCGAAAGTCTGACAGGAGATCGATATCAATGTTATCAAACCACCCTTCCACATCCATTGACAAGATCAGTCTTTTGTACCCCTCGTTATGTCGTAGGAATACAAAGACTACAACCACTGCATCATGAATGCCCCGCTTACGTCGAGATCCAAACTGTGTTTCTCCTAGATCAAGGCAGGCTGCTAGTCTCAACATGATACCCCATTCTGCAACTTTCGCCAGTGTCGGCAGGAGGTGTATCATTCTCCAGGATTTCACGACATCGTACCTGGGTTTGTCCAGTTTGGATATGAGTACTACTTCAACCTTGTGCCAGTCTGGAATATCGTGCTGCAGCCTGTAGTCCACCAGGTGCCTCAATGTTGTTGTATCTCTTCATTTCCAAAACTGTAGGAAGGGATAGCCAATATCATCCTCACCTGGGCCTATATTCGTAGGAGACCTAGTAAGGGCAATTTCCATCTCTTGAGCACTGTCCATATTGATCTCAAAATATTCCCATAAGGTGGAGTTAACAGGAGACAACTGCTGTGCGATTAGGTCACTAATGTCTGAATGTATTGTAGCATAGGATCCATCTGTTCGTGCCATGGAGGGGAGGGTTCACTTAGCTTCCAACTTCCTTGCAAACCTAAAAATATCTGGGTCTTGGCTCTCGGCTATCTTTTCCCTGATATGTTCGGACCCAGCCCTTACCAGGCATGCTTGGTATACACATCAGGTCAATTTGTAGTCCTCCATTCACTCCAACTTGCGTTTGGAGTATCGACCTAGCCGGACAACATCCAACCTCATTTGGTCCAACTCAGGTGTCCACCACTTGCACTGACCTCTGCCAACAGAGGCCCATGGGAGTGCATCTACCACTCATCTCACCTTTTCCCACAACTTTCCATCTTCCATCTCTTGCAAGGTGTCCAACTGTTTCCCAACCTTTTCCCAGACTACCTTCCTCCAGGCTAGCCTCCTACGCATGATGTTATCAGAGAGGTTGATTGCCAACTTCTGAGCTTGAGCACCATGCTCACAACCAGCGGCGTTGAGGTATCAATGCCTAACATACAGTACCAGGTGTAGGCAAAGGTCAATTCTGGAAACATCCCGCAAGGTTGGTACTGTTGGGGAAACTATGTTCATATCGCGAATTGGGGCCGTGAACCACTGTTTTAGCCACCATCTACATGTATTGATATGGTCTACATTGGGGTCCCAATCTTGGTTTCTGTCATTGAAGTCACCAAACACGATGTCTGGTTCCCCGAGTTCGTCCAACCAGCTAACAAATTGGTCCTTAGTGTAACCGGGCCAGAAGTAGACTCCTGTAAGTACCTTCTTCACCCTCTTCTCCCAATAGCCAACGCTGGCACTACTTACTCCATACCCTACCATCTCAAACATCCCACAAATATGGAATCTAACAAACACCTCAACACTCGACTTCTTAACAAAAGAAAACAAATCCCACCCATCAACATCTATAGGTACATATAGTCCTTCCAGATCCACTGGTGGTTCAATAATAACAAACAAATCAACAAAGAAAACAAATCAAACACCAGTGCCCGATTCCGACTACTCCTCCCCACATTTAATGCCATTGTTGTAATAAGCATTAAAAGGGGACTTCAACTGATCCACTCGGGCTACAAGGGCCAGAGGCATAAGGGGCACCACTATCCTGGTCCCGGGCAGTCCAAAAAGTATCTTCCCAGTGGGGTTTAGAGATGGCTGTAGTTTTCAAAATCCCACACGCCGGCGAGGAAGAGGGGGAGGAGTATTCAGGTTCCTTACCCTTGGCCTTATCTGACTTGTGACAGGGGTCTTCATCTTCCTTGTCACTGCTAATGTCGACCAGTCGTAGTGTTGGGGACGTTCTATGACTGCGGCGTCATCTCCAGGCCCTACTCGTCTGACTTGCCTGTTGTTCCGGTTCCTTAGCAGGTTCCGTCGGTGGGGCCGCCACTTGATTTGAACTCGAGGATGATGGAGCTGGGGGTGACGACCTGACTCCTGGGCACTGCTCGTATCCAGTGAAATGGTCTATCCAGTCATAAAGCCAGCATTATCTTCTAGTGTATCCACAGGCCTGGCCCACACCTCCTGGGCATCCAAGCTTGCTGTACATATGTTCCCGGGAGAAATGTACTCCAAAACAGAATTGACAGTGGGGTGGACAACCACACGTGGCCTCAAAGTGGCCAGTTTCCAGGCACTTACTACAAACCTTTAGGGGTCTATGTTCTTCAAATACCCGAACGTTGCGGGCTCCTCCTCTCAACCAAATCATCCCCTCAATCAACCTTTCCCTGATAGCTATGTTTTTTTCCACCATGAAATAGATGCCACGTGTCGTAGCATTAGCATGCCTGATGGCGTGGATAGACCCCATAATATCTGACCTAGACACCGTTACTACACCAGTGTTAGATTGTTCCAGGTCAGTGCGAAGGCCATCGAAAGCTGCGCTTCTGGTCCATTCCTCAACCCTCCATATTAACCCCGGTCCTGTGTCAGCAAGCGGGACCCCAGAAACAAAGATCTTCACCTTTTCCAAGTTTCTCTGAAACTTGAACTCCGGGAGCGACAACTCTCTAACTAGGTCAAGCCTAGCCTTGTCAAGTCGGTTGCCTAATTCCATAACAAAATGTCCTACCGGGGTCAAAAAGATACAACCAATCTCAGTCCGGACGTGTCCTGCACAGATGTACGGAGCATTGCCTCGAATCTTTTCCTGATTTGAGAAGGTCATGTTGATCTGATTCCGAATTGCCTCGATGCCCACCCCTTCTAGTAGGGCCACTTGTTTGCTAGTAGCAAATCACATAGTAATATACCTTCCGCAGGCATCCTGGGTCAGCCACGACTGTGGTGGTGCCGGTACTCAGTTGAGTGGGTCAGGAGGTCCCTGTGGAACCCATCGGTACTTCTGTCGTATTGGGGCTGCTGTTACCTTGATGCTGGCCATAGCCGCAGGCCCTGATTGAGCTAGTATAGTAACAGGTGCACCAGCAATGGGAGCCGGTTCCTGTCTGTCAGTGTTCTTCCCCTGAGTCTTGGCCAGGGTCGCCGTTTCCTTCTCTCTACCAGATCTACTGGCAGATTTTATTCTCCTTCTGGCAGTACCGCTCAGGTGCCTACTACGTCTTCTACCCCTTCTCTTTTCTTCTTCCTCTCCATTCTCTTTGTCCCAGTGTACCGACTTGCCTTCTCCCCCACGAGCCATATATAGAGTCACCCCTCCTTCACTGGAGGAGCTTCCACTGCTAGACTGGTAGGAGGAGGTTGCTGATGTGGGGCGGGCAGAGGGTGTCTGCTTTTTCTGAGTGGCGGGAGACTTGGGCACGTATGCCATTCTTTTCACTACCTCTGTGAAAGAGGCCTTAGCTGTCAGAGCCGCCATAGCAGTTTCCTTTCCCTTAATGGGGGCAGGGGGTGATGTAGTTCCCAACACTGTAAACGGGGTATTGCTGAACATCACTGAAGAGGATCGGTGGCAGGGTGACAACTTACCTCGTATTGTCTCTCTCTCTTCCCCTTGCTTGCCAACAATACCTGTCAGCACCTTTACTGCCTGTTCCAGTAGGTGTACCCGGCTCCAGTAGTTCACTCCGCCCTGTGGTCCTTCATTGCCAAACAGGGTGCCAGTATTCATCCAGGTCCGGACATAATGTACAGTGTCATCTTCAATTGACCCAGATTCCAAGGAGAGGAGGGGCTGAGTGTTGTCAGAGTAGATGTCCTCTAACCCTTCTAACATGGATCCAATTATACTACCTGAGCAGGGCCCTGGAGAGGGAGTCCTGCCTGTATCAAGCATCTCGCATACTCCTGCCATAATTGAATCCACCAAGGCCACAGCAGCATCGGCTTCCTCTGGTTGGATATTGGGAAGTTGGAATTCCAATGGTGTTTGGGCGTCGTGCGAGGCTTCCTGAGAGCTAAATAGCTGTACTTCCAGCGAGTTCCACTCTCTATCAAGATCTGGTGGTGATAATGCCATTGCCGGTGAGGGAGCATGGATGCTGTCACCCAGTCCAGTTGCTTTGAAGTTACGTCCTTCTTTCAAATCCATGGGAGTGTCCCGAGCCAACACCTCCGTCATAGGCAGGACCTCTTTGGTTACCAGTGGAGATGGGGTCGTAGTATAGCCTCAATGGTTGATGGGAGACCAATAGGTAGGGGAACAGCCAGGCGCCCGTGATGTATGCCAAGGGGCAGGCCAGGTAGAGCGGGAACAATCTGCTTTTTTCGGCATTCATCGACATTGATGGCCCTCAAAAATTGTGGCCCCAGAGCTGGCGCGGCAGATCGTTTAGCGGGAGATCCTGACCGCATAAGGTGTCACGTCCCAGCGGTAGGGGGATTGTAATCCTCATCTTCAGGGTCATTTAATCTTAACTTTTGGGTCTCATAAAGAGCCCTGTCTCCAGATGACATCCCGTCCAGAAAGGAAGGAGTAGACGAGCCAGTCTTGCATACAGGGGCCTGGTGAAGGAAACTGGGCATCTTGCTTTGGACGGCCCTTGCGAGGGGAGGGGTAGCAGACCATGAACTTGCCTCAACCGTAGCCACAGCCGAGACATTTTTGGTCGGTAGTATTGAGGAATCAGGGATGATGGCCTGAGAGTCTTTGGGGGGAGAGGTTGTCGGAGCTGGAGAGTACTCCGAGCTGTGATCAGAGTTGAACCGAACGTAGAGTCCTGTGGTGGTGTTCTTGTTCAAGCCACACCTGGCTGAACAACCTCTACCAATTAGGAAACCCTTTACCAAAACCTCCACTTCTTGCATCCTAGCAACAGTCACGTCAGCGACCGTTTGCCGAACTAAGTCATCAAACTGCGGGTTCACCACGTTCTGACACCCATGACAATGGTAAAATTGTAGGCAATTAAAGCTTCCCTTGGGTACAACATATGACCATATAATTGTGGGGATAAGGCCACAGTTAGCCACAGTGGTAGGCGCAAGAGAAAAGGCTGCACGGGCCGCCTCAAGCGTGGAGGAAGGGCTGGAGCCGAACTGAACAGGAGAAGACATCCTCAAAGGAGGGAAAGAATCCAGGGAAGAGGAGGCTGTCGAAGACGCCATCCTCGCCCAAACTATACTCAGTGATTACTGGGACCAGGCTACGGATATCTCACCCTGAAGTATCTTCTAAGCGAGAACAACTACTTCTAACCGACTGCCCAAAACGAAAAACACAAACAAGTAACAGCAGATGAAGTATTTATCGTGAGTGAAATAAGATAAAGTATTGATTATGCTCACTTCCAACCTGGAGTATAAGAAGTAGGAAAAGTACTTAGAATTCAATCTAATTTTATTTAAACTCGTACTGCCAACACTGGCATACGACGAGCCCCCGCCAGTACAGGGATACCACTAACCTGTATACCACTAATCCTAAGCTAACCAGGTCTATGGTCCCTCACCTGCCATCTGGGAGTCATGCCTGCATGAGAACTAATTACAAAACCATCTAACAACCCAGCGCCCACTCCAGTCTAAGTCCGTTGCCACTCTGGTATGAAGCCAACCAGTACCAAGCATAGCTGAAGCAGAGCAAGAGACCGACCCAACCAAGTTCCTCATCTAACAAAATATAAAATCACTACCACCCGGTCTAAACACCGTCCCGCAAAACCTCCACCACAATAGAAAACCAACAAAAACCTAAACAATTATAAACTACAGGCGACACAATGGCAGAGAGGAGGTGACCAACATGTCCACCTCTCGCATCTGCATGCCCGCCGTTGACCCTATGAACCCACTTTGCCAAGTACCTCCAAAGAGCGTAATAGTTAGGAAGACCTGTACTTGCTGCCAGTCCCCCAAAAAACAAAATCCATAAACAAAAGAAATACATAGAGGTGGTGACAGACCAAAAAGGTCAGTGGGCCTATCTCCTACTCGTGGTGCCTTGCTCCCGCCAGCCGTGCCCACTGCTAAACCAATGAAACCAAACAAACTCCACAACACCCAGCAAACAGAACCCAAACAAGTCCAACCAGGTGGTTGCAACCCACTATCCGCACAGGTGGCCATCGGCCAGGCCGGGTCACAAGGGGGCTTTACAGCACTCAGCAGCTCCACTCAGCAGCCCCAGCATACCAGAAACACTTAATTAGATATTGTCCAACCTGATGCATCCCTGACCAGTGCTCGCAGGTGCCTCTCCCCTCCCAATCAGCCCCCTCCAAGCCCCACACACCTGACACCACACAGCCCATCCAGCCCCTTCAGCCCCTCAGACAGGTCAACCATCTGATAGCCACAGGACAGCATATACCTAGCCCCATCAAGTGGCTACTGGTCTTGGCCCCTCGACAGAGCCCCAATCCCCAGTGCCTTGTAGCCAAGGAGGCCCACCAGCCATAGCCAGAAGCTACAAAGGAGGCAGCACCAACACTCGAAGACATCAGTACCAGCCACACCATCCAACCCAGTCAAACCGAAGTCCAACCAAGCTGGGAAAGAGTCAGCAGAGCTAGCCGAAGCCTGCCCCACAGGTCCAGCAATAAGTACAGACCGAACAACGGGTAAGAGGTACTCCCAACTGACACGACAAGAAGGGAGGAGTAAGGGAAACAGAAACAGTCAAACAGAAGGTAGGCCCCACTTGCAATGGGTGAAGCTACGAACTACAAACCACAACCGAACCAACCTAACACACAGACAACCCGAGTGCCTAGCAGCCAATTGTCCCATACCACCCCATGTAGTCATAGATAACCACACCAGGGGGCAGAGTTTTTCAGGGTCAAAGCCATCCCCACCAAGGCAGAGAGAACACACCTGACTGAATCACCGTAAATGCCACATGGACAAAACTCTAAGGGAATGGTGATAAACAACATCGTAGGATTTCGGACCGTAGAAACAGGCAGTAACGAGGAGGGGGGGGGCCGGCGAGGCCCCCTCCCCTGTGGATTGATGCGGCCGGTAGGACGTGTTGATACTTGGGAAGGTCATCAGTCTAACCCAAGGGCGTTTTTGTATCGCAAGAACTAAGGACTCCATTAAAACCCAACAAAAGACATGAGCTGGCCCAAAGAATGATACGGGTGATCTCCCCAAACACAATGTTCAATCCCCCCAATCGAACGCGAAACCTGCGAGTAGACGATAGACAGGAAGCCGTAGATATTTTACCGCAAGGGGCTCATAAGTGACCGTGATGAAGTGCTCGAAGTGACAGCATCGTGAGAAGCCATCAGGTGACGAAACGAGAAGCAAACAAGCAGTCCGCCACGCAACACCTAACAGACCTCAATACCAAAGACCCCAGGAACTACTGAGCAAACTCAGATATCTCCCCCAGAATCCAAAGTATTAAGGTCCTCTATAGGTGCGAAAGAAATGCTTGGGACGAAGCGACAGCAAGGACGAGGAAAAGTACTTAGAACAAAGCATGAAGAACCTATCCTCCTCAGCCGTAACGGCCTCCTTATATAGGGTTCTTCCCTCCCGTAGTCATGTGACCCAAAGTGGTCACATGTGCGATACCAAATCATAACAAACTACTCATGTGACCAAAATGGTCACATACTCAAAACCCAAGACCTCATAGTGAGGTCATGTGCAAAAACTCATAAACCAATCATAATATAATAAACAAATTATATGACTCGACTGAGTTATATGTGTGAAACCCATGACCTCATAATGAGGGCATGTGCGAAACATAAATCATATGCGCAAGGCATACCTGCAAGGCACACTCACAAGGCATTCTAGTCAGGCACACGTCCCATGACTCATATTTGAGCCATATGCAAAAGCATCACAAATCCCACACATAACAAATAATATAACTCGAATGAGTCATATATGTGAAATAATAACATACCTGTGACTCATAACCATGTATCACCTGAAAGCCTTTTCCTTGCCAAGCTACATTCGTGACATTAGCTCTTCTCCCCCTAAGCATGAGTCCCATTAGGCTCTTTCCCCAAGCTTTAATAGTTCCCGTCCTGCTACGCATATGGACCTCCGAAGCCTATTGAATTTGTCATCCGCTTCCATCCATCTTACCCTCACAGTTTCCAAGGTGAGGTTCGCCGTCTCGATCATGTGCCTCCGAATATTGTTCAGCTGTCATAGCTCCACGATTGTTTTGTCATTTGCCAAAATTGTCACTTCGGCCTGACCAAGTTGTTCTCGAAGTTCTCAGATTTGCCTGTGTAGGCTCCTGGCATCCGGTTCCGTTTCCGTCGATAAGCTTTAGACTACCTTCTCCCTGGGCCTCATCCTCGAGGCTCTAGCTCTCTGCCATACCATGGCATCTTTTTCTTTCCACTCTTTCTTTGTCCCATCCTCCTGCGGATAGTATCCTGCAAAGATTTTCTTCATCCTGTGCATCTTGCATGTGTTGTTGACGCACTGTTTCCAGTGCTTTAGAGCATGGTCTGGACGTGGACCGAACCTTTTGTATTCTCTCAGGAACCATCCCAAGCCTTCCTTGTCCCCATAGTGTGTGGGACATCCATCATCGTAGCATACAATCTATGACATGGCGTTATGCTATGCTTGTTTTTCCCTTTCCTTGACTTCCTCGTCGGTCAGTCCCATGAATGAGTATTCAGGGCTCATCGGTATGGTTTGGCGGGAGCTATTGCTCCAGCCCTTATGTTGTTGCAATGGCGCGGGAGTCTTTCCCTCACCTTTGTCTTGGTTAAACATGATCGTTACCTGGGTCGGGCTTGCCTGAATATCGCTGGTGGAAGGGTGCGATGGCATCTTGTACTTGTTCGAAGTTATGTGCGAAGTACCAAGTTTTATCGAATTCGGACACATATCCCGTCCAGTTGGCTCGGTATTGGAGGTGACTGTGGAAGAGGTGAGAATCAACTATTTTGTCGAACTCGTATTCTGGTTCTCTATCGAGTTCGATCGGAGGAGAAGGAATAACTGTTTGTGAGGGAACCTTGTTGTGGTTGTGTAATTCGAGAAGTGAGATGTGGAATGTGTTGTGTATTTGTATTGAGGGTGGAAGGTTGAGTTTATAAGCTCGGCTGCCTACCCATTCCAGTATCCTGAATGGTCCGATTTTCTTGTAGTCCAATTTCTTTGATAGTCGCATCGTATTGATAGTGCGTGCTATTAGTCATACCATATCTCCTGGTTGTATGTTCGGATCTTGTTTTCAGTGCTTATCCTATTGTTCTTTTTGCCTTTGTTGTGCTTGACTTATTTCGTATTATAATGTCTAGTGTAGTTTTCCCATATCTGTTTTGTCTGGTGTTATACCATTAATTGTATGATATGTGGTCTGATCTTGTAGATGTTGTCCGTCATTCGTAAAGAAGGGTGTTGTGCCGATCGTTTCTTGCTTTCTATTGTTGTAAGCAAATTTGGCCATTGATAGTAGTTTGTACCAATCATCTTGTTGGTAATTAACATAGGCCCGTAAATATTGTGCGAGTATCGCGTTTACGCATTCCGTTTGTCCATCCATTTGCAGGGGAAATGCTGTGCTCAGCCTATTTTGTATCCCTATTTCTCCAGTTACTTTCTTCCATAGTCCTGATGTGAAAAGTGTTTCTCGGTGGGTAATGATATTCTTTGGAAGGCCGTGAAGTCGGAAGACTTCCCAGAAGAATGTTTGTATAAAATCCCTTGTGTTGATATCTTTTCTGACCAGAATAAAATGACTCATTTTGGTCAGACGATCCACCACGACCAGGATGCTATCACAATTTTCCAATACCGGTAGGTCCGTGATAAAATCCATAGTAATTATTTCCCATGGTCGTTCGGGAACTTCGTTCGATTTCAGTAATCCATATGGTGCATGTTTAGCCATTTTCGTCCTTTGGCATATATTTCAGTTTTTGACATATCGTTTGACATCTTCGGACTGTCTGGGCCAATAGAATAATCTCGGGATGAATTGCGTGGTTTTAGCCGTTCCTCTACATCCTAATGTTCGAATATCGTGGTGTTGTCGTATAATGTCTGTCCTTATCTCTTCTTTTTCCAGAATCTATTATTTTCTGTTATACCACATATTTCTATCCTCTCCTTGGCATAAACCCAGAGCAATTCCTTTCATCACCTTTTTTCCTTCCTTCAATACTTCTCTTATTGCCTGAATTGTTTTGTCCCTTTCGTTTGCCTTCTCAATTTCTCTTTCTTCCGTTGATGTGAATTGGATAACCTCTATTGCTTCAAAGTAGGTTTTTGGTAATAATGTTCTTGTTTTTTTTTTGATTCTTTCATCTTCTTTTGTTTGTAGTTTATTGCTTGCAATCCTGATGAGAGCATCTGGCTTCCCACTCTCTTTGCCTGGTCGGTATTCGATTTTGAAGTTGTATTTGCTGAGGTGTTCTATCCACCTTATCTGACGCTGGTTCAGTTCTTTCGTAGTCATGAATGGGACCAGATTCTTATGGACAGTTAGAACTCAGACTGGATGGTCATTGTTCAGAACGTATCTCCTCCCTTCCTTTAATGCTTGAACTATTGTTAATAGTTCTTTGTTCGCAACGTCGTAGTTACACTCTGTTGGGGTCATTGTCTTGGATTAGTAAGACAGTGGCCTCTATTTTCCGTCTTCGCATTATTGCAATAGTATGCCTGAGCATATATATTTTGAGGCGTCTATTTCGATCATTATCCTTCGGTTTGGGTCGAAATGAACCAATATTGGTGCCGATGTTAGATGCGTTCGTATTGCATCATATGCTTTCTGTTCCATTTCTCCCCATTCCCATTTCTTGTCTTTCTTTGTTAGGTTATAGAATGGTTTTGCAAACCTGCTAAATCCCTCTATGAACTTTCAATAAAGGTTTCAGAATCCCATACAGCATTGAACATCTATTTTGTTGTTTGGTTTGGCCCAATCTCATATTGCTGCTGTTTTGACTGGGTCAACCTTGACCCCACTTCGATTGATGATAAATCTAAGGTATTCAGTTTCTTCTTTATGCAATTCGCATTTTATTGGTTTGATCTTCATTCCTAATCCTTGTATTACGGCCATGATATTGCTGACATCCTTCTGGTATTGTTGCATGTTTTCCGAGTAGATAAGTACATCGTCCAAGTATACCATGCAATATATATCAAGGTACTTATTGAGTAGCTTGTTGATCTATCTTTGGAATGAAGCCAGTACATTGGTTAGTCCGAAAGGCATAACCAAGTATTCAAATATTCCGTATCTTAAGGCGAATGTAGTCTTCCATTCGTCTCCTACCTTGATGCGAATATTGTAGTATGCATCCTTGATGTCAAGTTTGGTGAAGTATTTTGCTGACAGTAGTCTATTCAGTGCTTCTCAAATTAAGGGTAGTGGACATCGATCTTTCTTGGTAACCGAATTGAGGGCTCTGTAGTCCACACAGAGTCTCATTTTTCAATCTTTCTTTTTGACGAATAGTATTAGGGATCCTCCTGATGCAAAGGAGTCCCTGATCTATCCTCGCTTTAGGTTTTGCTCGATGTACTTCCTGAGTTCTTTGAGCTCCGCTTCCCCTAGTGGGTATAACTTCTTGTAGGAAATCTCTTTTATTTTTCCCGTTTTCTCGTCTTTGTCCAGCTCAATTTCATCATCGATTCCTGGTCTTTGAGGTGGTAGCTACGTAGCTTCCTCTTCTTGGAATAGGTTCGTGAATTGATAATATTCCTTTGGAATCAATTCTTTCCATCCCTTTTTGCTTTGGTATTTCTTGTCTTGGATTGCTAGTTCTGTGCTGATGTTGATTTTCACTAGAACCGCTTTTTCGTCTTCGTATATCCATTTGAGAATTCCTGCTGTATTTCATCTTCGATAGTACCGTCCAAAGGCTTGAGCTGTGATCTCTTTGATCTCGATTCTTTTTGTTGTATTGGGCTGGTCTTGGTCCGTGCTTCCCAATCTCTTGTCTCCTTTTGTGGTTTCTTCCAGTTGATCTACTTCATGCAGATCCTCTTTGATGATTTTTTCAATAATCAACTGTGCAATTCGATCGCCTTTCTGGACTTCATAGTTCTCTTGAACCAGGTTGGCCAGGACCAGTTTGATATCACCTGTATAGTCGATATCAATCACCCCTGCTATGGTCATGAGTCGATGTTTTACTGCTAGACCACTACATGGTACTAACCGTCCATAGATGCCTTCTGGTAGTCCGATGGCTATTCTTGTCGCTATCATTGCCTGCCCATTGGCAGGTATCTTGATTCCTTTGTTGGCATACAGGTCATGTCCTGCTGCCCCTTTGGAACCCTTGGTAGGTACTTTTGCCTCTTGGTCCAGTTTTTGTATCTGGACTCTCTTATCTTGTGGCATCTCGGCGAACTTTACATGCAAAGTTTCCTCCTCTGCTTCTCTGACTGGTGTTGAGTGGACCACAGGCGAACTGTTGAGACATCTTGTCGCATATAGTTTGCTTGTAAAGGTCATCTTGTTCTCGTTCTGATCAATTGTCGGATTATGTTTACTCAACCACAGCATTCTGAGGAGTATCTCATGGTTCTTGAGATTTGCTATGTCAAAGGTTGCCGTTTCCCTATGGCTGTCAATGTCTATAGATACTTTCGTCGCATGGGTTATAGGACCCCTTGCGCTTGGCTTTCCATCCGCTAGGTAGACTTGTCTCGCTTTCTTCGCTTCTTTGGTGCAGAGGCTGTATTTGTCGCAGATTTCCTTGTCGATAAAATCTTCCATAGCCCCAGAGTTGAGCATTGCATATATTATTGTTTCTTCATCTTTTTTGTTTCATATTTTCGTCTTAATCATCATATGAGCTCTGTCTTCTTCTCCTCTTTGCATGTGTAGTGTCATATAGTAGTTCACTACTTTGATGGATTTTCTAGGTCAACATCTTAGGTCTCCCAGACCACCATTTACTGGGGACCTTCATCGTTTTCCGCTGGTATATCTTCTGCGATTATTTCACGAATGTTGCTCCTTTTTTGAGTTTGGAAGTGATTATTTCCAGTAGTTCTGGTGCCTTGGTATCTACTGTCAGGTCAGCTTCTGCATTCTCATATCTGATGTCCTGCTTTTCCGCACCTTAAGCAAAGTTTTCCGTTCATTCTTCTGGCGTATTCTTCCTTAAACAGGTTCAGAGCTGGTCCTGCCCTTGATTTGTCCAACTCCATTAGCTCGCCTGGTGGTAATGCTCAACTTTCACCTCAAGCTGCTTGCGGTTTAAAGGTTCTGTCCACGTTCCTCCATGATTGAGCATTCTGTGCGCTATAGTATTTTCTGAGTTGTTTCGAACCATGTTTAGCTTGCTTTCCTTATCAATGGCCCATCATGCAAATCATTCTGCTGTGGTGTAATGCAAGTCGGAGATTCCCTACGCTTCTGGGAGTCTCTCACTACAGTTTCTCTGGAGGATGATGCAGAGAGTAGCATCATCAAACTCGGCCTCGTATTCCAATAGTCGGCATTCGTTCCAGTATGCCGAAAAAGTTTGTTTTCCTTGTTGGAGTTTTTCCAGCTTTCGTCTTGCTGTCTCTTTGGCATTGGAATCCCCGAATTGTTCCAAGAGTGTCACCTTGAACTCTTCATACGTGACCCATTCCCTCTGCTTCCTTCCATCTTGGAAGGGTATGATCCATTGCCCTGTGAGTCCTCTGTGTAGAGATTTCACATATAGAATCTTGATCTCATCGTGGTGTTCTCTATATCTCTTAACGGCAAAATACCCTTCCCATTATGCCCGGAATATTCATAGCTTATCTTTGGCTTCTTCATATATGTTTGGTTCTTTTCGTAGCTTATCTTCGGCTTCTTCGTATATGTTTGGTTCTTTTACTTTCAGTAGTTTGGATGTTTCCTGGTCCTGTGTTTCATGTTGCTGCTAGAAATGTCTGACACTGATTCTCAGTCATTCCAAGTATACTAGTACCTAGTGCAGGAGGGGCTGGGGCCGGTGGCCCAGGTACTGCTGATCCCGACATTCTCTCGAGTCGTGGAGTTCCTGCAGGAGATCTATTAACTGGTGATCCTTTCTCTGGGATTACTGGGCTTGCTGCCCTCGAGGGCTCTGCTGAAATGTGATCTAAAGCATCACTAAATCCCCCTAGGCTAAGGTTTTGATCGGTGATGTCTATATCTCCTTCCCTGTCTGGGTTGAAGGATGTCATCTTGTATCATTTGGCATCGTACTAGGTGATGCTTTGTAATGTAACGATCCCTCCTTCTATAGTTAGTTCTTGGCAACAGGAAACAATACTTCTCTTCTCCTTCTGTTTCTTTCCTTAGTCTTACGATAGCACTAGGCCTCTGCCTACGTTACTCATAGTACAAGACCTTTGTCTTCTATCGGGAACGCCTATTGTAAGTTTTCTCTAACTCTTCTTTGTACAGAACTTTCCTTGGTGCAACGATAACATTGCAATAAAGATAAAGATCGTAAAGGTGTTTTATATTTGTTAAAGTAATAAGTAGGAAAAGTACTTAGAATAAAGTGTGCAGAACTTATCCTCCTCGGGCGCATTGGTCTCCTTATATAGTATTCTTCCCGCTTGTAGTCATGTGACCCAAAGTGGTCACATGTGCAAAACCAAATCATAACCAACTAGTCATGTGACCAAAATGGTCACATGCTTAAAACTCATGACCTCATAGCAAGGTCATGTGCAAAAACTCATAAACTAATCATAACATAATAAACAAATCATATGACTCAACTGAGTCATATGTATGAAACCCATGACCTCATAACGAGGTCATGTGCGAAACATAAATCATATGTGCAAGGCATACCCGCAAGACACACTCACAAGGCATACTCGTCAGGCACACGTCCCTTAACTCATATTTGAGCCATGTGCAAAAGCATCACAAATCCCATATATAACAAACATAGGACTTGAATGAGTCATATGTGTAAAACAATAACATACCTGTGACTCATAACCATGTGTCCCATGAAAACCTTTTCCTCGCCAAGCCACATTTGTGACAAGGGGATTCTTTACTCTGATACCTACAATTTCGATGAGACTGAGTTTAGAATAAGGATCGGATATGACTAGTGGGTGGTCATCTAGGACTCGCAGCAGCCTCTCTTTATTGCAAGTTCAAATGTGAGAGGGCTGGCTACTGTAATTAAATGTGTTGGTGGTAATAGTGCTGTCTTGCTCACAATGTTAGTGGTACCAGGAGTACTCCATATGGAGGACTGGAATATAAAAATCAATATTCCAGACTCCTTTCTTGTTGGAGTATCCAATACTGAATACTCTAACTATAAGACTGCATAGGAGTAGATCAACAACTTTGAGTGGTTTTCAGCTTCACATCAAGTGGGAGCCTGGAGACTACTTGTCCTCGACAGGTACAACTCCCACTGTACCTGCAAATTTATCACCTTCTGTAATAATCACAAAATTATTCCCTTTTGCCTTCCTCCGCATTGCACACATCTTTTACAGCCACTTGATATAGTAGTTTTACAACAGTATAAACATTATTATGAGGAGGCTTTAGAGTGTTAGTAGTGCTACTAGAACTAGATGTACAGAGTTTAACGAAATCGAATTCTTCAATGCAACTGAGTAAATTCAAATCCAAACATTTAAACCTACTACTATTATCTCTGCCCCCAAGAAAGCTGGTCTTATATCATTCAACTCAGCAATCATTCTTAGCAAACTACCTCCAGCGCTCATAGTCAATTCTCCATTCCCACAAACCCCACCTCAGCAAACTCCATGCCTGGAATCCCTATCCCTCACTCTATAGCTTGAAGATCAGTGTCTTCAATCTATGCCAAAGACTATGTGGTCGCTTAAGCGCTATACGGACTCACTTCTAACTGAGATTGAATCCCTTTTACCCTCTGTTAGCAATAGTTTCCAGAAATATTTGAAAGGAAGCTTATCTCGAGCACAGAGTGGAGGACTTGCCTTAGTAGACCTTCAAATCACCAAAGCAGCAGAACTAGCATGTGCTGCATAGTAGAAACATTCCCGGTGATCTCTGTAAAAGGATGGTGTACTTTACACTAGTGAAGCTCAAGCGATGGTTCATCAGAAAGTGGAGTACAGGGCGGAGAAGGAGCTTTGGAAGGCTCAGTGGATTTTGGAGAATATACAGAAGTCAGCAGAGAACAAGAGTAAAAAAACAGTGGAAAGAAATTTGTAACAGATGTGCAAGGTAGTAAAAGAGAGAAGTAAACAACAAAATCTTCAAGGTATTCGTGGTCGTGAAATTGGATATTTTATTTGTAGTATTTAAGAAATCTATCGTTGAGCTGTTACTATCCCTTCATTCATGCCCGAATTTCAGAACCTTTTAGCACTAGCTTGGCCAGAGATCAACAAAATACTAGACATATGCAGGAAATCCTCGCCACCTACACTAAGCCTAAGATATTTGTATACTAACTAGAGTGGGCATGATGGAGCTAGTAAATGTGGCAGTGTAAGTACTCAAGTACTTTGTCATACTCAGTAGTATAGTAACATGTGATAAAATACTGTGCTAGAAGAGTGAGATTAAAACTTGAAGTTTGTTGTTTCAATTTCAGATGTAATTTGTTCGTAGAAGCCTGAGAGCTAAATATCCAACTCAGGATACATGCGCATACAATAGGAAAGACAGAGAGAAACTTTGTAAAAAGAACACTGGAAAGAAGTATGATGAACATTTCCAAGAATTGGTGCATTGTAGCTAGATTGGGAAACTTGAAAAGAAGTACTAGTAGGATATGAGGGGGGAAATGGGTTGGCATTTTGAGTCTATAGAATAGTTAACATACAAAGAATATTGCTAATTGAGGAGAAGGACTTAGAAGAATACCTCATATCTGAAATTGGAGGAAATGGGTACAGTTATTATAGAAGAAGGATGGAGTTCAAGATGCTTGACTAAGTAGTGGCAGAAGAGACAAAGTTACTTTCGTCCATGTTAAATTTGGTGATTACCAAGTGATTTTCCTCAAGGATCAAGATCATAG